>NW_025954765.1:0-13813 GCF_022376455.1 Epithele typhae | reverse complement strand
GGTGAACAGAATCCGTAAGGACGTCGCCGCCATTCGGTTGCAGCGTGGTATCCGCCGGTATCTCCAGCGCAAGCGTTTCCTCGCCATTCGCATGTCTGTCGTTTCTCTGCAAGCACGTACGTATCCATCTCATTCTGTGCAGGGTGTCTACTCACGGTGTCTGTAGGGGCAAGAGGAGCTCTCGGGCGTCGGTTGTTCAAGGATTCAAAGCGTACCTTCGCCGTCGTCACCCTGCAGAGCCTCTTCCGCGGCCTGTGAGTTCTTCAGCCTCTTTTGCCCTTACAGCTTGCTGAACATACTTTTAGCCTTTCACGCCGGTCATTCAACAAGGATGTCAAGAACGTTATCCTCATCCAGTCGTGCATTCGCAGGAGGCTCGCCCGCAAGGAGCTTAAGTCACTCAAAGCTGAGGCTCGCTCGGTGTCTAAGTTCAAGGAGATCTCGTACCGCCTTGAGAACAAGGTTGTCGAGCTTACTCAAAACCTCCAGAAGCGCACCGAAGAGAAGAAGGAACTGCAGAACAAGGTCCTCACTCTCGAGGCTCAACTCCTCCAAGCCGTCTCCCGCCACGAAGAGTCAGATGCTCGTGCTCGTCAGATCCAGGAGCAGCTCAACGGGGTGCAGGAAGAGGTCTCTCGGAGCCAGCAGCTTTTGCGCACCAAGGAGGATGTCGAGAGGAAGCTCGAGGAAGCCATCACCAAGGCCGCGGAGAAGGAGGCCGCGATTCAGAAGCTGACCGAAGAGCTCGCCCAGCAAGCCTCCCAGCTGGAGACCCAGCAGAAGCTTATGGACTCGCAGCCCGTGCGGAATGCGGACGACAGCTCCGTCATTCAGACCCTCAAGACCGAGGTCAGCAGCCTCCGTGAGCAGCTCAACCGTGCCACCGCGCTCAACGCGCTCACTCGTGGGGTGCGCGCGGAGCCGACGTCGCCAACCTTCGCTCCCGTCCTCCGTCTCGCCGAGGCCCCCGCCGCTGCGACCAACGGCCAGCTCGCGAATCTCAACCGCAGCCACCAAAGGCGGCACAGCTCCGCGGGTGTGTACGCAATCAGCCCCTCGGACCATCGCACGTCCGCGGACGAGCTCATGTTCAACGCGAAGCGGAGCCAGAACGCCAACCCCCGTGCGGTTTCGGTCGCGTACAACGGCGAGGATGGCCTGCCACAGTTCCGCGTGTTGGACCGGTCGAGCATGTTCGACGACCCGGCGGAGGAGAAGATCAGGTTGATGCAAGACATCAAGCGCCTCGACGAGGACGTCCTGGACGGCCTCGTCCGTGGCCTCAAGATCCCTGCACCGAGCTTGACGAGCCCGGCGGCGGTCAAGGAGATCTTGTTCCCTGCGAACCTTATCTCACTCATCACGAACGAGATGTGGAAGTACGGCCTTATCCCCGAGAGCGAGCGGTTCCTCGCGAACGTCATGCAGACCATCCAATCTCACGTCATGGTAAGTCGCTATCGAGAACGCATTCATAATATATGCTGACCAATGGTTCAGTCCTTCACAGCGAAGACGCGATCACCCTGGCATCTTCTGGCTGTCGAACGTGCACGAGATGCTTTCCTTCATCTGCGTCGCGAGAGCGACATGCTGCAAGGCATCGGCCCCGGTGAGGAGAACGCCGTCCGGCCGTTCGAATGGCCGGACTACGAGCGTCTCGTCTCGGTTGTCAAACACGACCTCGACAGTCTCGAGTACAACATCTACCACACATGGATGCTCGAGACCAAGAAGCGGCTGTCGAAGATGGTTATTCCCGCGCTCATCGAGAGCCAGTCATTACCGGGCTTCACGACGACCGACGGCGGTGGCCGCCTGTTCAACCGCCTGCTCAACTCCAACACACAACCGGCGTACAGCATGGACGACATCCTCAACCTGCTCAACAAGGTGTGGAGGAGTCTGAAGAGCTACTACATGGAGGAGACGGTGGTGTGCAGCAAGTCATCACGGAGCTGCTCAAGCTCATCGGCGTCACGAGCTTCAACGACCTTCTCATGAGGCGTAACTTCTCGTCATGGAAGCGAGGTATGCATCATCGCTTGCTTTGCACGTACTTGTCGCCGACCGCTCCGTGCAGCCATGCAGATCCAGTACAACATCACTCGTATAGAAGAATGGTGCAAGTCCCACGACATGCCAGAGGGGACATTGCAGCTGGAGCACCTCATGCAGGCGACGAAGCTTCTCCAGCTCAAGAAGTCAACGCCGGCGGATCTGGAGATCATCTACGACGTCTGCTGGATGCTGACGCCGACTCAAATCCAGCGCATGTGTACCAACTACTACGTTGCCGACTACGAGGTACGTCGCTCTCTTCCTCGGTCGTCCCTGTGCGAGATCTCTCAACGACTCTTCTTCTCCTGCAGACACCGATCTCCCCCGAGATTCTCCGTGTCGTCGCATCGCGCGTCTCCCCCAACGACCGCAACGACCACCTGCTTCTCGCACCAGAAACCGAGGAAGTCGGGCCGTACGAGCTCCCGCTTCCACGGGAGGTTTCTGGGCTGGAGACTTACGTCCCCGCATACCTCAACGTCCCCCACCTGAGGAGACTTGCGGCTCTGGTAGCATAGCTGTCTCTTCTAGATGTCCATGTCATGTCCATACGTGTTTGATTCTGCATATTATGTGCTATGGGACTGAATGTAATGGTAATTTACGACTCGCTCTCATCTGGAAGCGGAGGCTGCGCCTGGTGCTAGTGTGCATTACCTGCTCAGTACGAGGGTCGAGCCGTCGGAGATCTGCTCTTCGAGTGGCCGATCGTTCTGCAGAGCGGCGCCATCTGCGCCGTTGTCGGTGAGCAGCAGTCTGAGGCTGTCGGACGAATGAGCAGAGTGAAGGGCGCGACCCACGATCACTGCCCACCTGGGAGTCGCTGATGGTCATCCGGAAGTGGGTGGCGAGCATGTCGAGTGCCCTGCCGGCAACCAAGCCCTGCCGAGGATGTCCATGAGAGTGGGAGCGGGGATCGGACGAAGACGAGACCTTTCGGAACCAGAAGACGCGCTCCGTCGCTGGCTGCCCCGCCTGTGCGACGCGGACGTGCAACCGCTGGTCGACGGCGACGGACGCAGCTGCATCCTTCGGGTCTCCCGCCTTGGCCTGCTGTCGCATCTTCATCGCGGCCACCTTGCGCTTCGCCTCCTGCGTCCGCGCAGAGCCCGCCGCGGCTGGCTTGGACCCCGCCCGATCGCGAGAGGCCGGTGTGCCGAAGTGCGCCGCCAGGAGCGCCTTCGCCGCTGCGTTCTTGACCGGGGCGGGAGGCGCGGCGGGGTCTGGCGGTGGCGGAGCGCAAGCGTGCGCGGCGGGTTCGCGGTGCCTGCGTGCGCAGCGTGAGCACGAGCCCAGGGGGCAGCGGAGCGGGCGACGTACTCGGCGCAGAACGCACGCCCGCACCCCGGGCACAGCGCCGGCACTCGCCCCTCGACCGCGGCGGAGCGGGCGACGAAGGACTCGAGGCTGGGCTTCGTGCACGCCGCCGCGGCGCACCGCTCGAGCTTGAAGCTTTCGGACTGGTCGCCGCGCGGGGTGGCGGCGAGCAGCGGGCACGCGTGGGCGTCGGGGGCGATGTGGGCGGCGCAGAAGAGCGCGGCGCACTGGCAGCGGATGGGGAGGAAGTCGTTGAGATTGCAGGCGGCGAGGGCGCAGTGGGCGCCGACCGCGGGGAGCCCAGACGAGGAGGACATCGCCGTAGCTGGCCAAGTGGGAGGATGCGCGCGGGGCGCAGCAGGCGCGACGGGCCGTCTGCGCGCCTCAACCTCGCCGGAGTCGTCCATGCGCTCCCTGCTCTCTCCCTCCACCACGATCCTTGCCCCATGAACATCATCGTGCGCACCACCCAGCTCTTCCGCCAGCCTCTGCTCACCTCTCCACGCAGGAAACCCTCTTCGGCCGGACGGTGACCCCCGCGGAGCGGCTCCGCCAGCACCAGCGCGCGCTCGCCAAGGCGCAGCGCGAGCTCGACCGCGAGCGCACCAAGCTCGAGCAGCAGGAGAAGAAGCTCATCATGGACATCAAGAAGAGCGCAAAGTCCGGCCAGATGGTCCGTCTCGCCCTCTCGTCCGCCCGCCCGTCCGCCCGCTGCTGAGCCGCCCCGTCTCGCCCCCACAGAACGCGTGCAAGGTGATGGCCAAGGACCTCGTCCGCACCCGCCGATACGTCCAGAAGTTCTACCAGATGCGCACCCAGCTCCAGGCCGTCGGCCTCCGGATACAGACCCTCCGGAGCAACCAGCAGATGGCCGAGGCCATGCGCGGCGCCACTCGTGTGCGTCCTCGCTCGCTGCCCCCGCCCGCTTTGATTGCGCTTCCTGACCCCTCCTCCAGGCCATGGGCGCGATGAACAAGGGGCTTAACCTGCCCCAGATCCAACGCATCATGATGGAGTTCGAGCGGGAGAGCGCGACGATGGACATGAAGGAGGAGATGATGTCAGACGCGGTGGACGACGTCATGGACGACGACCTCGAGGACGAGGAGGAAGAGGGCGACAAGATCCTCAAGCAGGTCCTGGACGAGATGGGTGTCGATCTCTCGCAGCAGGTACGTGCCCGACTAAGAATCGTTCTCTGCGTTCTCAAGTTGTGGTCGCCCAGCTGTCCGAAGCTCCCAATGGGCTGGCTGTTGCTTCGCCTCTGCTCGAGCCGAGGCAAGCCGTAGCCGTTGGCGCACCCGCCAGTGGGCCAGCGGCATCAAGCGGCGGAGGTACTGCTGGGGGAGACGATATGTCGGATGAGGATGCGCTGCAAGCCCGACTCGATGCGCTCCGGAGAGGATAGAGGCCGTCCAGCAATAGAGGTGGGATACGAGTGTAAGCTAGTCTACATGGTCCTTTGAATTATACCCTCAAATTTGCTACGGATCGTGCCTCCTGCTCGCTCAGTTGCCAGGAGATCCCAGAGCCGTTGTAGAACTCGTCCACGTCCTCCTCCTGCGTTGCAAGACGGTCAGAATCGCTTCATTGCTTCACCAGACGACGAAGGCACTCACCGAGTCCAGGTTGAGCACCGTTCCTATCTGCTGCAACCTGACAAACTTCTCTCGGATGTCGCCAAATACAGTTTGGGATGAAAGGTAGGCCATGATGGCTCGTAGGTCATGGTCGAATCGGATTGCACCCAACTGCGGTCCTGTAAACACTCAAATCGTATGTTCCAAAATAGCCACGTACTTCGCTGTACTTCAGGGTTGCCACGAACTTCTCCCATGGTCGAACAAGCACGTCGAGCGCGAGTCCAAAAAAAAGGCGGAAATTGTTCTCTGTAAAGAAGTCCTGCAGCGGCAATGAGTCGTCGAGATAGCACTTTGCCCAAGACACCCACCTTGTATCCATCGATTAGAGCCTCCCAGGCTTTGATGAACCGTTTGCGGACAGTGTCCGACAACTCCGCAGCCGCGTAGCCGTCATCGTCTAGGATGTACGAGACGTCTTTGTAGATGTCAGGAATGAATGTCCGCAGTCTGGGGCGCAGCAGCTGGTTGAAAAGTTGCTCGACACCGGCCTACGACGTTTCATCAGCCACCGTGCCATCCCGCAAGATCAGCGGAGCCATACTCACCCTCAGCGTTGACCGGTATTTGGGAACAAGATTGAGGAACAACGCCAGACTGTCCTTCACCTTCGCAGCCTCCATGTCCATAAAGTGCTGTGGTATCAGGGTCGATGACTGGATGTCCTTGATGAGCCTTTCCATATGTGACGAGGAGACGTCCAGATCGTTCAATAAAATCTGCGCGCCATTCAGCGAGCGTGGTCGAGGACGACGCTGTGTGACCCACAATGAACGACTGCCTATTCTCGCGTTCCACCTTGTCGCCCCGAGCACCAGGCCCAGCAGTCCCGCCCTTGTACACGCTGTCTAGCTTGTGCTTGATGACCCGGGCGTAGTCCTTATCCATCACGTCTCGTAAGGACTCAGAAGTACGCTGAACTGTGGCAAGAGAAGCCGTCGTGAGCATCCTGGCGAGCACGGTTTTCAAGATATAGAAGGCGTCATCAGGAGTGGTGGTAGTCACCGGCACTTGGGTAAAGTCGTGTGACGATAGTCGGTGAGCCTATGGGGCACCGTCAGCAAGGGCCTGTGAAACGACAAAACACAGACCTTCTCGATCACAGAGCGGGCATACCACACCTCCATCGGCGTATAGTAGGTGAGCAGCATGTTCTCGATGGCCTTGTGAGACTTCGACTCGTCCAGTGCTTGCCCGCCGTTCGCTGAACCCCCGTCAGGCGCGGGCGGCGCGGGCGACGAGCTCTGCGGCTGCTCACGGAGGGGGGCAGAAGGCCCGTAGCCGTCCTGGTTCTCGCCGTCCGACTCGTCCTACAACCTCGGTCAACGATGTGGTGCGCGCGAGCAAAGTGAGATCGGCACGCCACCTTCAGTCTGTCGTGCATGAACTTACGGAACAGCCCCCACCGACCCCCCATGCCCGCCGCCTCCGTCAGCACCTTGTCGATCTCGCGCGGGTCCACCAAGTCCTCGTCCTCGTCCACCGCCGCCGCAGCCGCAGCCGCAGCCGCCGCGGACGCCTGCCGCTGCACCGACGCCGTGAGCGGGGGCGCGGTGGAGATGTCCGACAGCTGGTGGGGGCCCCCCAAATATCCCGTCAGCAGCTCCGCGTGCACGACGGATAGACGGCGGTGCTCACCTTGCGCTTCATCGCCCGCTCTTCCTCCCACCCCTCGAGCAGGTCCGCGACGACGCGGTCCGCCTCGCGGAGCAGGCGCTCGAGCACGGAGCCCATCTTGCCCGTCCCGTAGTACTTTTCCACCACCGGCTGGTGCTGGTCCACGATCATCGCGATGCTCTCGAAGAGTGCGGTGAGCGCGGTGATGTAGTACAGCGGCGACGACGCTGCGGCGGCCCCGGTCAGCCCGACGATGGACCAGGGAACACGCAGGGAGGCACGCACTCTTCGCGGACGGCGGCGCGCGGACCTTGACGAGCTCGACGACGAACGAGGCGTACGCCTGCAGGCCCTCGGCCTCCCAGCCGATCGCGGGGAAGAGCTTGAAGAACCGGCTCGTGGCCGCCGCGTCGCGCGCGGCGGACGCCCGCTCGAACTCGCGCCGGAAGACGGCGAGGAGGTGCTCGCGGGCGGCCTGCAGCGTCTGCGCGGGCGGCAGGTGGCTCTCTGGCGTCGGCTGGCGGACGGAGGGGCCCTCGGGCGGTCGGAACGGGGCGTCGGTGCGCGCAGGGAGGAGGGAGGGGACGCACCACCGCCGTCTCCGCGAACGGGCCCGAGATCACGTCGAGCGGGAGGGACATCGCCCGGGCGCAGTGGCGCGTGGCGGACTCCCAGTCGTGCTCCTCGACGGAGGCGTGCAGCGCGGCCAGAGAGGACTGCCAGAGTAGTCGGACTCGGGCTGGACTGCACGGGCGGGCGACGCACCTTGAGCTCGACGATCTGCCCCACCCGTTCTGAGGCCTCGCGCACTCGCTTCATCTCCTCGTCCAGCAGCTGGACGCGGCCGCCGACATCTTGGGCGGTGCGCGCGGTGTACGAAACGGTGCAGTCCAGAAGGTGCGTTTCCTCTGCGATGAGATCGAGTTGCGGGGCCAGTGACTGCAGACTGGCGAGGGACTCGGAGATGGGCTCGTAAGCGGAGAGCAGGTCGGAGAGCGAGGTGGTGAGGTCAGACTCGCGGGACTGGAGCGTGGAGAGGGCGGTGAGGATCTCTGGCAGCGTTGCCAGACGGCGCAGGTCGGGCAGAGGAGGCGCAGCGGCGCTGGCCATTGTCGGAATGAGGGCTGGACGTCGCCCCAGACGGTGGAGGGAACCAGGCGCTGAGTCGAGGGCGCTGCTCGACGCGTCCTGCCACCCCCCGTGTCCCGGCCCGGTGCCCGTTCGGCGGAGAGTGCAAGAATACATAAAGGCGCAAGGGCCACCGCCTCCGCAATAAATTACTCCACAAGGTATATACGTCTACTCTACAAAGCACATTGTACAACTTCTCGGCTATTCAAAGGCGGTCACAACGCAGTCAACAGCACCCAGGCCATCGCTCAAGTTTCATGGGCCACCGCTAAGCCTTTTACCTCCGCGCGATGTGGGTGCCTGCGAGCTCGCGCTCAAGCTCTGCGCTGGGGTCGTCCATGATGGGGCTACCTGGGCGCGCATCGCCCGCCGCACCCGTGTAGTGCGACGTCGCGCCGTTCCCAGGCGTCTGATCCACGGGAGAGTTGAGAATCTCATCCCGCGAGGGCACCGGGAGGCTGTCGGAGATGGTCAGACGATACCAGCATTCGTCAACGCAGGGACCACGCACCTTTCCTGCCTGCGAATCTGCCCAGAAGCACGCGCCTGGGCGCGCACCTCCGCTCGGAAGGCATGCACCTCCTCCACAATCAAGCGCTTCATGCCTTCGATCGAGTCCTCCTCTTCGAAGCCGAAGTCGAATGACTAAGATGGTTTAAGCGATTGTCAGTTTCCCCCCGGAAGTATTATTATTATAGGATACTAACCGAGGCGCACACAGGCTCGTCAGCAGGGTCATGCCATACGGCGAGGTAGGGGTGGTTCAAGGCTTGCTCGCACGTAATACGCTTGGCCGGGTCGAAGTGGAGGAGCTGAGAGAGAAGATCGATGGCGAGTGGGTTGGCACGGGGGAAGAGGGTGGCGAAGGGGACGCGAGGCTTGATAGGGAGGGAGCGGATGTAGTCCTGGGCCTGTGCAGACGAGGGGTGAATCATTTGCGCGCGAAACGAGCTACCGTCTGCTTACACGAGGAGAACCGACCCGACGAAGGGTATCTTCCGAGGGCGTGCCCAGGTAGTGGAGGATCTGGTTGAGTTGATCGACGTAGCTGCGATTGCAGGTTAAGCGAAACCTTCACATTCGGCTAGATATGGACTCACTCCCTGCCCTTGAAGATGGGCTTTCCGGCCAGCAGCTCAGCGAGGATACAACCAACGGACCAGACATCGATAGCGGGGCCCTATCGGGGAAGAGCGTCAACGTCTCGTCAGCACCCTGTTAATGCCATAGCACTCACGTAGTTCGCGAAGCTCAGCATGATTTCGGGGGCACGGTACCAACGAGTAGCGACGTATTCGGTCATGAAGCCTTGGTTCGCGGCGCCTCGGGTGTTGTTACTGCCACCGCCAGGGCTGTAGCCACGGGCGAGGCCAAAGTCACAGATCTTGAGCTCACAGTCGGCATTGACGAGAAGGTTACCGGGCTTGAGATCACGGTGAAGGACGTTAGCGGAGTGGATGTACTTGAGACCGCATAGAGTCTGGTAGATGAAGGACTGGAAGTGGGCATCGGAGAGAGGTTGCTGGGAGCGGATGATGGCGTGCAGGTCGGCCTCCATGAGCTCTTCCTGTTGGGATGATGAGGATGCACTCCGATCACGCGAAGAGGTGACGACGCACGTAGAGGTAGACTTCGTCGAAGTTGCCGTCTGGATGGAAGACGATATCCATATCATACAGACAAGTGATCTGACATGGAAAATTCAATGCATGAACATATGCAGGAACCACAAAAGACGTACGTTCTTGTGACCACGGAAGTGATGGAGGAGCCTAATGGAGAGTAAGCACGGGATGGGTCGTGCGAGCGGAAGGCAGTTACTTGATCTCGCGCAGGCATCGCTTGGTCAAGATTCTCTGGATAATGGGGAGAGATGAGGGAGGAAAAGAGCAACGCGCAAAAGTGGTATACTTTAGTGTTGATGTTGGTAATCTTCTTGATGGCGCACCCCTCTCCAGAGCGGCGATGCTTTGCAGACACCACGCAGCCGTACGCACCCTGGCCGAGCTCCTTGACGAACTGGTACTCGGAGTCGACGACGAAGGTGGAGTTGAGCGCAGTGAAGGAGTGGCGCTGCATGGCGGGCGGGCGGAAGGGGGGGTCGGGGAGAGGAGGGCGAGGGGAGAGACAAGGAGGAGGAAGGCGAGGATCGATTGAACTTGAAGAGGCGCTACGGACGCCATCAGTGCTCCCGCGTGGGGCGGTGGCAGAACAGCCCCAGCTGCGATCTAGTCTCGTTCCCGACCTTCAGAGAGTGGACGCCTATCCGTAACACCAGGTCGCTCGGATTTCCGCTCGATCACTCTGGACGAGATGGGATCTGAACTCCGACTGTTTAACCGAGCTCGGCTATGGCTGGAGAGGGGGTCGGACCCCCTCTCCAGACTCATTTTTAAGACTCCGAAGATAGCCGAAGCCAAGCGAGAGTGATCGGGAGCGGTCTGACCGGCCCTCGCGTTATGGATGGGCGTCCAGTCTCTCTGAGCACGCCCGCTAAACTTTGCGCGTGCTCAATCCTCTATCTGCACTCAATGTTTGATATGTTCTCCTTATTCGGGAAGTCTGGAGGGGATGTGGAGATGTTGCGGGGGCGGTGCGGGATAATTGTAACAGCGGACTCGATCATGATGGGAACTTTGATGAAAAAGTTTAGCGGGCGTGCTCAGAGAGACTCTCTGACACGACGGGCAACGGCCCAGCTTCGGAGCCCAAAAACGCGTAGACAAAGCCTATCAAAGGTGTCATTTTCGGCAGGTGTTTTTCCAGGGGAGAAAAAGGGTGGGAAAGGCGAACTTTTATGTCAAGTTTGTGTATGTCGCAGAGTATCCTGAAAGGTGACGTTTTGGGCGAATGTTTCGGCCCGACAGAATACTATGCTCAGAACAAAGACATTATAATTCGTGGTAAAGGCAATAGAACGTGTATACTATGTGAGTAACAAACAAGTTAGTACGAGTGATAAGTAACGGGTGTTATTGAAATGGGCACCAAAGGTCTCTTTATCGATCCTTTTCGGCACCCCGTAAAGCACCCGGAAAAATTGCCCATTTTAGTGCCTTTTTCACACGCGCACAAAAGGCGGCAGAAAATACACCTTTGACAGGCTTTTTCTACGCGTTTTCGGGCTCCGAAGCTGGGCCGTTGCCCGTCGTGTGAAGGTCTGGTCCGTTTGGTCCTCGGCAAAGGGTATCGTGACTTCGGGGTCACGTCGGGTCACCCGGGACGTCGAATTGTTACTCCGAGTAACGACCTGGGTCATCGTAGTTTGTCAGGCAAGCATTCAGAGGCAAACAGGACGTCGTTTGGTCTAGGCGCTCAGCAGCCGCCCTTGCGCGCATTGATCGTCATGCTTGCCTTCCCCACGTAGTGGGATCACAGGAGCAACTACGGAGCTTTGGAGTGTGAATAATACAGGATGGTATGTATAGTCTATAATGAGGGAGTGGTGTAATAAATAGAGCAGGGGTTGTACAACGCTGTGAGAATGCCTGACACTGAGCGCGTGCCAACTGCACACGCGCGCGCGTTCAAGGACGCGGGGCCCAGCTTGAGCGCACGGTCACAACGAGTACTGGCAGTAACTTTGAAGGAGCCGTGAGGTTCACTCACAATGCGGCACTGCGCGGAGAGGGAGAAACAGCCATGGGAGGGATCGCAGTGCGGTTGATGGATGAAGTTGATGTGGCAGCAGCGACGAGAAGACAGCGAGCACGTCAGCTGCGCATTCCGCGCCCGGGGACACGAGTTTGGAATTCATAAGCACCCGGCCGCAGATGAGAGTAGGAGGTAGCACAAACCAGCGCACGCATGAGAATGCCGTTGGCGGCCGACTCGGCGAGGGAGTAGTAGGCAGGGGCCTTGACGCATGCGAAGGTGTGGCGTGCCCATTCTGGCACTCGCAAAATAAGGAGTCCAGTATGCACCGATGGGCACCTTCCTCTGAGTGGTCCGCCGCGCGTAGCAGGGGCTGCGACCTGGGGGAGAACTTCGCGAGGTCTCGATCCAGGAAGGTTTGTTGTGCCGCAGATGGCAGGCCGGCGCCGACGCCGTTAAGCTACTGGCAAGTCTCCATCGTGACTCGGCAGGTGCTCCCAGGGTGAGGCCATCAAGAAGGCGGATAGCCCCAGGTGCCTGTAGCATTCGAATGTAACTACTCCAGCAAGGGAGAGGGGAAGAGAGGGGGAAGACTGGGCGAACAGATGGAAAGTTCTGGCCCACGGGCCGCAACGCCAGCCGGGCCGAGCCCACTGGGAGCATGCATCCGCAAGTCACTGGTTCAACAGTTACCAGTACTCCTCCGAAACCTCGAAGCCTGCTGTGCACCTCGTCTCGTTAGCATTGTCGACCACACTCTCCACTTGCCGCAAGCTCCCATCGCACTTTGTTCATGGTATCCTACGTATATAGAGCCGCAGTCTCTATGTATCGTTCCTTCGTCTCGTCTCTCAACTGCGTGCTCGTTAGTCTCTCGACTGCGAGTGCATCCTCAATTTCGCCCAACCCTCCCGCTATCCACTTTTTTCTGTCCTTACATGACTGCTCCATCTCCTGTAATAGTTGCCTCCGCTGGCTTGAGCTCAGTCTCGGGCCGGGAGCGTCGCCTCGGGTATCCCGTCTTCGGGGGCGCCGCACCTCGTTCCCGCAGTCGAGAGCGCACGCGCGCACGTACGCGTCCCCGCCGTTAGGGCGCGCCGACGCCGTGTTTCTCACTGAGGTCCCGCGAGAGAGCAGCGGCGACGCGATTCGGATTCATCTCGCTTTGCTCACCCAACTCAAACATCCATATAGAGTCGACATTATGAGAAAATACTGGCATAAATTGAGCAAACATGACAAGAGAGGATTCTGGGACTCATAACATAGAAACTGAGCGGGAGGACGTGGTGCGGAAGGCTAAAAGTGCACGACTGGGCTCTTCCCTCTTCCCTCCGCGTCGCGCAAGCGCTCCTCTTGCCGATGCGGCGAGCCTGCTGACGGGGCGAGCATGACGGGGATGATTACAAATCCCACGCGATGTGACCTCCCGTCACGAACCCCCTTGCCGAGCCCCAAACGGACCAGACGTTCGGGAGACGGGTCCCCCCGGCGACATTCGAACGGCTGGAACCGAGACTAGGTTGAACCATTGGCGGGTCCCTGCGTCGCGGTCTATCGGGTTTCGTCAGCCTCTGCCACCGACACAGCAATACAAACGGTCGCACCTCCAGTGTGATCTCTTTTCGAAACATATTGCCGAGAATGAAAATATCTGCTCTAGAAGGGTTGTACAAGACGACATTGGAAATTTCAGGTAACTCATCGTTCCGGCCATCCATGTTCTCATCATCGGGCGCAAAGGCGTAGAAATGCTGAAGTCGGTGAAGTAGTACGTAGTTCATGATGTTGTCCGGAAGTCATTGATCCAGACCAGGATGGAAACTCTTGAGATCCATGGCGGTCGCATGTGTTTGTATGTGCAATCCCTGTTGTAAGCTCAAAGGGGGTGTCTGGAGCAATTCCTTATCAATCAGTGATATTGTGGGAGTGGAATAACACCAATCCCTGCAGAGCGAGAGCCGTCAGCTTGGGCAAGAATGACGTAGGCGTAACGGTGGCGAGTATGAGACGCCTGTCGCATAAGTCGACAAACATGGTTGAGAATGCTTCCAATTGTGTCAAGTGGTGGACTGTCAATCCATCTGCGGTGTGGCATCACCAAGAAACAATACATTGGTTCAGCGGGATCGACAACGATGTCCAGAATGGGCACAATGGGTCATTGCGCAGAGATTCAGAGGAGAAATACGTGGCAATGAGTCCGGACCTCCTCTGAAGCCGTCTGGACCCTGTTGATCATCATCAGCGTCCCGTCTGGGATGCAACGGGCGTCGATGAGCCGGGACATGGAAATCTGGCAGAAGTTTTTTAGGTGGGTGCCACACACATGAAGATGAACTCACATAATTATTAATGAGAGACGGTCCTCCGACGAGTCGTGGAGGGAATGGACAGAGTGATCCTTCTTCCACGAGGGTTTGAGTCGTGACCGCAGGACGAAACGATGAGAC
>NW_025954764.1:0-13814 GCF_022376455.1 Epithele typhae | reverse complement strand
TTCGTGCTTTCGTTGCGGAGCAGCAGGCGTTCGTGCAGTTCGCGGGCAACGTCGTCGACGCTTTCGTTGTTGCCCAATATCCGCTGAGACACGGCCTGGCCGACCTCTCGTACGAGGCGTTCCATGTCGAGGTTTTCGAGGACACTGCCGACGATGGCGTGCGTCAATAGATCCGCGGTAGTGAGAGGAAGCATGAGGCCTGAGGTGATATTCGTGATTGCTTGGTAGAAGTCCGTCGCG
This sequence comes from Epithele typhae, assembly GCF_022376455.1. NCBI lineage: Eukaryota > Fungi > Basidiomycota > Agaricomycetes > Polyporales > Epitheliaceae > Epithele > Epithele typhae. The sequence continues at coordinate 13,574 of NW_025954764.1, read as the reverse complement.
TACTGTCGTCCGAAATGCGTTCAGCTCCGTAAGCGCAAGAGCAACAATCCCACGACTGACCGAGTAGCCGCTGAGCGCAGGCTCGCAGGCGACGAAAAACTGCGTTCGGCCACAGTCAGCTTTTCGCGAAACGAGGCCGCAATCGATCTGCGGGGGTGACGCACCAGGGTAATGCCCCTGCTCGCCATCTCTCGCGCAATCTGCAGGGATCCTGGCCATCGGGCGATCCGTCGTCGAAACCTGGGGCGCAAACGTTGTCAAGCCTCACGTGCGGGACAAAGAGAGGGGATTGAGTTCACCGTCTCCGTACTCGCCGATGCCGTGCGGAGGCGCGTCGGCGATGAGGACGACCATCTTGCTCGCCGTTGGCCGCCACTCCATGGTGAGCGCCTGGTGGAGAGCGGCGGTCACCGCTTCCGGGCCATCGCCTCCACCGGACGCGTAGAGAGTCGAGAGGTCCTTGTGGACCTGGGAGATGTCGGACGAGAAGCCGAAGTTGCGGGTGACGTAAGTGTGGTCTTGCGGGGTGGTCGCGGTAGGCAACGAGACCGATGCGGAGGTCGTCGCGGGTCTGGAGCTTGCCGGACTCGTAGATGTGGTTGCAGATCTCCTCAATGTTCTTGGTGGCGGAGGCAATGTAGCTGCCTGGCTGCCCGTACAGTCCTGCACGAACACAAGGTCGCTAGAGGACGGGGTGCGTCAGTGAACATGGACCGGGGTGGTCCAGGGTTGGCGGCATCGGGGGTGTGAAGAAGGGTCGGCGGAGAAGCTCAAAAGGAAAAAGAGCGTACAGCATCTTGCGGTTCTCGTCTACCATCTGCGGAGGCACCGGCGTAGGCTCGAACGCAGGCTCGAGTCCACCAGTGCCAGACATGTCCATGTCTTCATCCATGGCGAGAGCGGGGCGTGCCGGATCGGTTCAGGGGCTTGGGTGGGGGTCAGACAATTCAGCGTGCACACGGAACGTGCGGGGTGCTCGCGACGGGCAGACTCAAGTGGATGGCGGGAGAGGAGAAGGTGTATTGGGAGGGGACGGGAGCAGGCCACAGACCAGCTCGGGCACGGGCGCTGACGCCACGCCCCCGCCGTGCGCCTCGGCTCGATTATCGGATCTACCCGCACGGCGCCTCCCCCGATGGCCCCGCCCAACGCCCAAGGCGGACTCAAACGGCGGCCCTCTGTCCCATACCAGAATCCAGATCGCCAGAGGTACGCTAGATACTACAGCTCTCGTCGACCACCAACAAACAGCCACGCCAACCACTGGCTCGCGCTCCATGTGCCCCCTGGGCCCGTCCCGCCTGGTCGCACAAATGTCCGGTACACGAGATACAGCCCCGCAGACACCCCTCCCACCGCAGACGCGATCTTGAGGTACATCCGCAGGCGCGCCGTCGCCGACAACGCACGATCGCCCCTCCAGGAATGGCCGAGTTCCTGTTGCAGCGCACATCGCGAGTAGTGAGAAACACGTGGTAGTGCGCAGCACAACACGCTGTGATCGCTCGGAGAGAGACGTACGGGTTCATGGCCACCTTGCACACGGCGTGGAACACGTCCGCGATCTGCCCAGTCTTTACGCTGACCGCGATGGGCACTTGCAGCTGCAACCGTCGGCAGTAGACATCTGGTTGCACCTCGTGTCGCTGCATGCCAGCCACGTTGCCGTTAGGCTTCTGACGCGGACGACAGGCAACACGGCACTCACCTGCAATGCGAGGTCTAGGTCCGACTTCGTGGCCACGAACAACGTCGGCATGTGGTCAAGACTGTATTGTTGCTACGGACAGATGAGCGTCCATCCACCACGCGGCCACTGCTCTTAGCCAAAACACGCACCCGCAAATTGCTGATGTACGAGAACGAGTTGGTGTCGCTCGAGTCGTGCACATACACGATGACATCCGCGAGATCGGACTTCTTCGGATTTCGAAGCGTTTCTGCTTCGTACTTGGAGCCAAACTCTTGCAACTGTAGAAGAGAAAGTCAGAATCAGACTTCACGCTCTGCATCCACACCAAGGTAATATCTGGGTGTCGCATCTCTCGCCAAATCCTTCACATACTTGACACATGCGGACGGACACCGCGTGTCAGACTAGCTTGTACGGTGTGTGAGAGTGTACAAAGGTGTACAAGCACGTCACCCGGCAATATATGTGATTGACACTATGCACACGGTACTAGAACGAAGTCCACAGGATCATCGCAAAAGCACCGACAGAAAAGATCACACATACCACGAGGTACTTCTCTGACCCGTCGATGTCCACCGAGTTCACGACACTGTTCATCTTCTTCGTTGGCTCGTACACTGGACTGAACGGCTTGCCCGCAAACGCGCGGAGGAGAGACGTCTTGCCAGAGCCGGCCGCACCGCAGAAGTAGCAGAGGAACACGTTCCGTGCCGACTTGCCCTTTCTCCGATCGACCTTTCGTGGCCGCGTGACCACCAATGCGTCGGTCCGGGGTTCTTCTGGGTAACCGAGATATGCCAGATACGCCAGAGTAGTCTTGTACTCGAGCAATGTCGTCATACTGATCCCGGTGGTGTTTTTTTTCACTTCCAAAGAAGCATCGATTCGTTGTAAGATTTACTCACCTCCACTGCGCTAGCCAGCCCTGCAGAGTGACTGCTCCGGTGTCATCGGCGACTGTGGTGTCAGGGAACTTCTGGCCGGCCCATGGGTTCCCGGGCGACGTGCTAAAGAGTTCATCGAGTTCCTCCTTGTTCAGCGCGCCGTCTTGGTCCTTGTCAAAGTTCTCAAAGACATTCGTGAGGAAGCGGTACCCTTTCGGGCTGAGTTCGACAGAAAGTCATGAGGAACGTCAAACCTGCGGGCTGATGAATACTGCATCCGGGCAAGACATGAGGTGGGAAGCGTACTTCGGATAGAGGAAAATCTTCCGTCAATCGGAGGTCTTCGCCGTATCCGAACTGCCTCAATACTGTCCACGTTGTCTCCAATCGTCCGCGCTGAATGAAGATCGTGTGCAGATAGAGGAATCCCTCCTCGGTCAGGCCGTTGTCGCGGACGCCGCCCTCCGAATGCTGTCGGACCATGTCTTGAATGCCTTCAAGCTCTTGGGCCTGTAATGGGGCATCGAAGCATTTCCGCTATCATAGCAGCTGTCGGTTCAAATACATGCGCGTACATGTCCAGATTGACTGCTCACCTGGAACTCGTTGAGCTCTGCGGCGTCAAGGATGCTATCCTTGTTCGCATCACACAGTTTTGAATATTCGACGTAGAGCAGAGACACAGTCTTTCTTGAGAACCTGACTTGTCCTCAGTCGTTAGCGTTCAATCAGGCCTGATGGGGAGAATGGTACTGACATGATCTCTTGAGTCGTAAAGTGGCGCGGTCGGGTGCAGCACGGCTTTCTGGGCAAAGTAAAACACTTCTGACACGTTCAAGGGCATTTGTGCAGAGCATTCCACGCAGGTCTCTACTTCCTGACAATTCGGTTGAATGGTTGCACATAGACAAGAAATTAGAGCATGCTCACCTTGAATTCATTCATGATGGGTATAATCTCCTCCTCTAACGCTTCATTTGTGACCTCTCCTCCTCGTAGATCTATTTTGTTGCCGACCAGAATTACGGGGACCTGTGTGCGTTGTGGCGGAGTAGGTGCGATATCCTACGAGAGCACGTACGTTCACCCCGAGCTGTTTGAAGTAAGGTAGCCAATATGTGGGTATTCGGTCGAAAGAGTTGGGATTGTCGATAGAATACACGACACAGATGACATGCGCTTTGCGGATCTCGGTCTCCAGATGTTGCCGGTCGTTCGGTCCGTCTGTCCAAGTCCACATAAGCAAGCAGATTGGAAGAGAACCACATGAATGGTAGAATCAACCACGACAGACAAATTCATTCCGTCGGGCCCGTCATTGCCAGTCAACGGTATGTCATCGCAAATGCGTCGGCGACAAGACCTGACCGATCCAAGGAGCCACTGAGACAGAAGGATAGTATGGCGGCGTGACTTGTGGCGAGCCCATTGTCCGTTTTGGTGAAGAACCACCACAGCTCGTCACAAGTCATACACGCAAAGCTCATGAGTAGCTTGGGGAGTTCATGGTTCTTGCGAGAGGAAGTGGGATGATAGGGCTGCAGCAAACACCGTTATACCTATGATCCCACTCCCTCACAGGATAGATCGCCCAATATGGATAGTATGGAGGGGAGCTTGAAGGCGGCGCCATGCAGAAACAGAAGAACGAACGTACTGCAGAGTCAACGATGTATGTAGTCACATTCTCCGGAGTAACCTCTGGAGGAATGGTCACCTCCGGGACGATGTGTTGCACCTATACGCGTGGAATGGGAGAGCCAGCGTTTAACTAACGTGAACGCCAGCGATGAACGCGCAGCTGAGTCGTACGTACGCGCGGCACGAAGGCTTCCTTGATGAGGGAAGTGACGATGGTGCTCTTTCCGACGCTCTCTGTACAGTTTCAAACCATATCTCAGTTACGGTTTCAACAATACAACCCTCGGTGGGCTCGCGTGCGGGACGAAACGGAATGAAACTCACCATCGCCAACGAGGAGTATCCGCACATCTCTGCGCATGGCCACGGAGATGGCAGGAGGTGAGCCGGGAGATTACTAGGATGTAGTAGAAGGTAAAGTAAGAGTGCGTCTCGTCTCGGCCGTCCACGGGCCCCGATCCCGCTACGGCGGCTACGCGCATGCGAAACGCTCGCGCGGTTGCCGCTGGCCCGCGACGGGGGCGTCCGTGTAGCCTGTGCAAGGGGTCGGCTGCAGCGCTGACTTCCATCTCCCTCTGATCCTCCCGGCTCTGGAAGGACACATTCACCCTTCCGGCGTCATCTATCGTTTCGTGGCCGCCGCCCACACGCCAACGCATTCACAGTTCAATCTGCGGTCTCTTCGCGCGGTGTCGGAACTCAAGAAACCCCTTTGGAATCGTTCGTCTAGGCAACATATAAGCGAGTTCGCAGCGGCACACCTCCCTATCCCTCGATCTCAGCGCGACCCGCGATACCCCCCACCGTCCCTATCGTTTCCCTGCCCGGTGCTGTCGATGCGGCCCCACTCGCTACCCAGTGACATCTGGATCTCCGTCTTGCAATACCTGTCCGTAGGCGAATTAGCCAATCTCTCGAGTGCGGCGAAGTATTTCCACGCCTTGGTACGTTGCTACTCCTCTTGCGATCTGTGATACAGCACTTCCCTGTTTGATGTCGCGGGGCACGGCCTGCTTCGTGATGAGATCTCGATCGCACCCAGTCCAAGCATGCACTCTCCAATGCATATATCACTGGGTACTTAACCTGGTGCTTTTCAGATCCATGAATACGGATGGAAATTATACCTCAGGAACACACCTCGCAAGACGTGGAGTCTCTTCAAGTCGATGCAGCTCTGGAGCGCTCATGCGTCCGTCCGGTGCGTATTTCCGTTCTTCACGTCTCCAGCCACCAAGAAATGACGGTGTCATTGTTCCTGCAGCTATCACACCGAAGTGGATCGCAACTGGGCAAGACCGCATTTTGTCGCACGACCTTTATCCTCGAAGTGGCAAGGGAAACTCCAGCCGCAAATGGCCATCAATAAGTCTCGATTATTCGTTGCGGCGGGGAGCACCATATATTCCTATACGTTCGGACACTCCGACGAGGGGCGTACACCAGGAATCCAGTTTGAATGCGCGTATATGACCCACAAGGTTGTCCAAGCCTCCCGTGATATCACAAGCATCCAGTGCGTCCCAGACGGAGGATTCGATCGTACCGTCTACGTCGGATATGCGGACGGCGCGCTCGAGCGGATCGTTCTGCCTGCCTGCAAACTCGGTGCTCCGCCTGCCGTCATTCACCTCGAATCCAACCACCGCGAGAAGCGGCCATACCACGGCACGGATATCGTCGAGAGCATTTCCGCAAACAAGCATCATCTCCTCTCCCTTTCCTGTAACGGCTTCGCCGCATTCTTTACTGACTCCGGCACGGACTCTCCGCCGCAATTCTTGGAGCTCAACGTCCGCGGCTGGACCACGCACCTCTCGGACCGCTACGCCTTCCTCGGAACATCCTCGCTCACCCCACTCATGGTCTACACCATCAACGAGTCCAGACTCTCCGCACAACCGGCCCACGTCCTGACGAGTTCCACCCACGACGACCGCCCGCGCGCATCGGCTGTGTACGGCATCAGCTCCGCGCCGCCCTCCTCACCCTGGGGCTCCTCAGACCGTGTCGTCCTCTCCGGCTGGTACGACGGCGTCGTGAACGTCCACGACCTCCGCTCCGCGCGCCGCGACGGTGCCGGCGCGCTCTACCCAGTGATGAGCATGTGCGACCCGTGGCTGCCCGAGCCGATCTACGACGTGACCGCCGGCGGAAGCAGCGGGTGCCACGTCGCGGCAGGCACCGCGCGGCACTCCCTCGTCGCGTTCTGGGACGTGCGCGCGGCACGGAGGGGCTGGAGCGTGCACGCGCCGGGCAACGACCCGTCGCCGGTGTATTCGGTCGTGCTCGAGAGCTCGCGCCTGTTCGGTGCAACGCAGAGCCGGCCGTTCGTCTTGGACTTTGGGCCTGGGGCGAGGGCGGACGTGTACCCGCAGTTGACGCGTCCGCCGAAGGAGGAAGGGTTAAAGAAGAGGGACGGCAGCGGGGTCGGATTCTACGTGACGCGGTACGGACATTCGCGCGCGTAGTGGTAGACATAGATATGTTGTAACAGTGCTTGTGTCGAGTAGATGTGGGCTCGTGCTCCTAAGACGTTGTGTGTACGCGCCCAACACACGACACACCTCGGAACTCCGGCGGGCCGAGCGAGCGTCACGAATGGTCAGCTGACGCACAGAAATACGCGCAAGCCTCAGACCACGTCCGAATTACTGTGCCTGCCACAAGGCCAGCATTCCTCCTTCTCTCTCCTCGTCCCCCCTGTGCTCGGTCCGCATCATGGCCTCAAGCTCAAAGGACGTGTACTTGGTGATCGGCGGCAGCGGTTTCCTCGGCCGACATGTGGTGGAAGCTCTGCTCGCGCGCGGCGACGCCGTTTCCGTTTTCGACATCGTCCAGCGGCATCACGACGTCCCGTTCTATTCTGGAGACATTAGCGAGGAGGAGCAAGTCTCGGATGCGCTGCGCAAGGTATGTCCACTTTATCCATTCCCTTTGGCCTACCCGAACATCGCATGTCTAAACATGACCTTTATTCACAGAGCGGTGCGACATGCATCATCCACACCGCATCACCGCTGCACGGCATGGACGACCCTGCACTGTACTGGAAAGTAAATGTGGACGGCACGCAAGCCGTCATCAACGCCGCCGTTGCAAACGGCGTCCCCAAGCTTGTCTACACATCCTCGGCAGGCGTAGTGTTCAACGGACAGGATCTCATCGACGTTGATGAGCGTATACCACAACTGGAGAAGGCCATGGACCCCTACAATGAGTCGAAGGCCAAGGCGGAGGAGATCGTGCTTGCGGCGAACGGGAAGGGCGGTCTTTACACGGTCGCGTTGCGTCCAGCAGGAATCTTCGGGTACGTCCCCTCATTGCGCGTGGCAGCTAGCGTGTAGCGAGGCCGTCTGACGCTCATCCCCCCTTATCCAGCCCCGGCGACCGCCAGTTCCTCCACGGCCTCTTCCAGGTGTGGCAGCGCGGCCAGAGTCACATTCAGGTCGGCGACAACACCAACCTCTTCGATTGGACGTACGTGGGCAACTGCGCTTATGCCCACCTGCTCGCCGCGGACCGCCTCGGGCCCTCCTCCCCAGAGGAAATTGCAGCAATGCGCGCCAGCCTCGCCGCCGCCCTCCCGCCCGTCAGTGCAACGCTGCCGCGGCGACGGATCCCCACGTCGCTCGCACGCCCACTTGGACCCTACGTGACCCCACCCCCCGACGCGGACGCGATCCGCGCGCGCTGGGAGGACCCTGAGTACGAGCCCTCGGTGCCGCGGCCAGCGGTGCGGGGCAAGTTTGATCAGTTCACGGAGGCTGCGCTCGCGCGGGATGGCGAGGGCTCGCTGGCCGTCGCCGGCCAGGCGTTCTTCATCGCGAATGGGGAGCCGGTGGCCTTCTGGGACATGCCGCAGCTGGTGTGCAAGTTCTTCGACGAGCACTTCGAGCGGCCGAACAACAAGCGGCGGCTCGTCCTTCCCCAGGCCGTCGGTCTCGCGCTCGCCAGTGCGGCAGAGTGGTGGGCGTGGCTGATCGGGAAGGAGCCGGGCTTTACGCGGTATCGGGTTACCTTCAGCTGCGCGTGGCGTTGTTTCAACATCGAGCGGACGAGGAGGGTGTTGGGATACGAGCCGCAGGTGGGGCTCGAGGAGGGTCTGAAGAGGACTTTCGAGGTGTGTTCTGCCTTCTTGCTTCCCGACTCCTTTCCTGACGCCACTTGCAGTGGTGGGTGGCCGAACGCGCGAGGAACGCGGAGAAGATTTCGGAGAAGAAGGCGTAAAAGGCTGCCACCGCTTGATTCACGGTTATGCCATGCTTCCGAGATACATTATGTGGGCCCTGGGTGCTCGATCATACCCTTAGTAAGAGAGCGTTCGACGCTCCTATGATATCATGTCGCGTCGTGTATTGCATATGACACTCTGTTGCAGAGTGTCCATCGACTAGAAACCGTTCGAGATTCTAGCCCCTTCGCTCAAGACGAAACAAAGTTGAAGATGTTTACATGCATGGAACCAGATGCGAATGAGCACGTACATTCCACTAGCAGGGCGTCTCCTTCCTCTACGTCGTACAGTGAGTGGCCAAGGAAACAGTGCTCGTCGAGCAGTGCGGGGGTGCCGACTATTCGCCGAGGTCTGTGGCCTCCGACTCCAACAGAGTTCGAGGACGAGTGAGCCCTTGAGTCCAGGCGCCCGGACCGTCAACTTGCACCCATTCCACCATCCTATGGACACTGTCGTGCACCCTCCCGCCCTATTGCTGAAAATGAACGGAACGCTGCGCATTTTGGACGACGATATCCTTGTCGACGTCTTGTTTCATGTTCTTCGATCCGCAAACGGCAATGCCCGTGCTTCCAGACTCTTTCCCCTGTCGCTGACTTGCAAGTGGGTACGCGGTCTCTGCATGCCCATTTTGTTCAGAGTACTCCCCATCACCAAGGGGTGGTCTCAACGGTTCCTCCCACAATCTCTCTGGCCGTTTGTACGGTGGGTCTCGACTCTTTACTTCCGCGCCGAAGGTCGCACATTGATTGCTTTTTTCCAGCGTCCTCTGTCTCAATGCCAGCTTTTTCTTGTCCAGGCCTATCGATAGTCACCTTCATGGCTGGCCTCCTTCTCAAACATGCGTCACAAGTGAAGAGAGGTCAGCAGAGGCTTTACGAGTCGCTGCCTCAGGGATGGATTCTCTGCACTCGATCGTCGTGGGCGGAATCAACTCCCTTGCTGCACACGAGCGCAGTGCTCTTCGGCCCATCTTCGGGCCATCCTCGCTATCAAAACACTCTGTAATCTCCAGGTCGATGGTGATCTGCATCACCCCCTCTACCACAAGTCAGAAGATGAACAGTTCGAAATCCACGCACCCCTCACCTATTTCAGTCACGTTCTCGATGAGTTCCGTCCCCAATGTCGAGGGCACATTTCTGAAACTCTGCTCCTCAAATATGTAATCCTACCTCTATGCAAGAACATGGAGTCCCTGGAGCTCCCGGTAGAGAGTGCGCCGCTGCAGGAGATGGGCGACCACGACTGGTCACAACTTCGCTCTCTCAAGCTCTACGGCTTTCCTCCCTCCGCCACCGCTCTCGGTTGTCCCCTCCTCGGGACGCTCGTACGCATGCCGCACCTCCGCTCCCTCAGTCTCCAGTTTCATGTACCGCCAAGCGGTGATGTGGAGCCCATCTGGCCTCCGAAGTGGGCGGATGCCCCTTTCCCCTGGCCAGAGCTTGAAGAGCTCATCATCACCAACCCCACCCCAGAAGACGGCCTCTGGTCGCGCCTCCCTTCGACCCTCCGCACTCTCTCGGTGCGAGAATGGCCACCCAGGTGGGACCACGACCATTTCCGCGAGAGGGTTAGAGATGACGAGGAGAAGCAATCGGAATATCAAGCGAGGGACACGGCCCTCTCAACCGCGGCGCTGTGTCGGATCCTCCGCCAATGCCGCCTTCCGTCGCTCACGTCGCTCGGGCTCGGCTATACGGTCTACTCCGGAGACGGCGAATTGGTGACCTACGTCGGGAGCGCGTTTCCCCTCCTCCGCGTCCTCGGCCTCTACCGGCTGCCGATCCACGGGTCGGAGTGTCAGTCGACGGATGCCCTGGTATGTCTCCTCAGCTGGCTCTTCGAGGATCACCATCTCTGAACAATCGGTCTGCGTAGACGGGGCTTGCACGTCAGCTCCTTCCACTTCGGTTCTTGCATACGCTCATCATGCACGTCGACCAAACAGAGAAGTCTATCGCAGGGCTTATGGACTGGTGCATGGTGGGCGGCTGGGAGCCGCAGCGATTGGACTTTGTCACAGACGTTTTTGAGCGCGAGTTGCCCAGCATCCGACAGATGGCTATCCTCTTGACGGACGAATACGACAGTACACTCGGTGGGGTGATGGCGCTCCACGTAGCTTCAGGGAGCACGTATCGGAAGTCGTGGTGGGCTGCGGGTGATTCCACCAGGCTCTTCGTCCACGGTGACGTAGGCAGTCTGTGCGGAGTGTTGTACAGTTACTAGAAAACGGAATCCTCGCGGCGTGCTAAGCGTCAAGGGGTTTCTCGCGACCTCGCGACCACTGTGACCGGCAAACTGCCCCCGCCGACCGGCGCGCCCTCAGGACGAAACCAGACGGGCATCGAATTGTGACCCCAAAGGAATCTACCTATGATGACACAACTGGGAAGGGTCGTCAGCACAAACAACAAGGAAGGAAAGAGATAGAACTGCGCACTCACTCAACTCGACCCATATCCTTCAAGTGCTCCGCCTTCGGGCCACGACCCCCACTGGGTGTCGATGTCGTGGAGCAACCTCTCGAGTTCTTCGCGGTGCTCGGCGTAGCTCTGGTCGTCCCAGGGGTAGGATCTGTGCGAAGTCGGGACTTGGCTCGGACCGCCCACCGACGACGTGTTGAATCCACGAGTCCGACGGCGCCGCGAGCGCGGAGCCGGGCGCGCACCAGGCTGGGGCTCACTCGGGGGCCGCCCGCCTGAAGCCTTCGCGCTCCGGACCTGGCTGGGGGTCACCATCGACCGCGGTTTCGGGTGGTTGAGGGTGCCGCTGTAGCGCTGCGGGTCGCTGGGGTAGTCCGCACCCCACACGAGCGATGCGGTCTGGATCGCGATGAAAGGCTTGCCGTTCGGGTGGAGCTCTGGGCCCCCGGCGGCGGTGGGGGGTTGGGTGGAGGTCGACGGCGGGGTCCGGTGGCTGGCGTCGTGGTCGTCCTTGGATGCCAGCGGCGAAGGAGAGTGCGGGGGAGATGCGGGTGGCGACGCACTGGCAACCTTGCCGCGGTTGGGCGCGCACCGGGTTTGGCTTGGGGTGACCTCTGACAACGTTGGTGTCGGGGATGTCGATGAACATTGCTGCTGGGACCTAGTCTCCCCTATGTATACCTTCCGCCTACGACGGCTGGTAACGGCATGTGCTTTACTACTGCGATCGAAATCGATGAATACTCGACTGGGAAGGGGAAACACAAAGGACGTACGGCCTCGCAGACATGGTGTCTCACTGCAGCTGTTCGACGGGACGAGGGTGTTGCGAACGAGTAGCCTGGGGGCCCTACGTCTTATTACCCTGGTCCGAGGCGTGCTGCGGTAGTGCAACTTCATGGCGGCAGCGCTTACAGCTGTTTCCGAAATGATTGCCCGACCAACTCCGATGATACGCGAGCTCGCATCACACGCGAGCTGCACGAACGCACACGAGAAAATCGAAAAAATCGAAAAAATCGTCCTCATCGTCTGCAGCGGTTTTGCGCCCTCCGCTCCATTCCTTTTGTCTCTGCTTCACATCTCATCATGCCTGGGTGCTATGTCTCGCGAGATATCAAGCTTCAGGGCTTGTGCGATCTACTTGCGGTCGGTTCAAGGCTGGTCGCGGGTCGACGTGGCTGAAGTCCTGGGAGTGTCTATACGCTCTATCCGACGATGGGAGGACGACTACAAGACATTAGAGCAGCCGGATTCTCTGTGGTCGCTGCCCTCTGCTTCCACCCGCGGTCCTAGAGGATCTACGATATCTCCTCTCCCACCCTTCGATGTACCTCGACGAAGTCGTCAAGTGGTGCATCGAAACCCACGGTATTCGCATCTCTCTCACCACTGCCCACCGTGTACCCTCGTCCATCTCGGGTTTTCGTACAAGAAAATGTGAAAGGAGGCAGCCCAACGCGACGAGATCACCCGGCATTGGTGGCACGCCCAGGACGAGTCAAGCAAGGACAACCGAACTGTTCAAAGGCGGTATGAGTGCGCTTTGAATGGGCAGCGTGCTGGCTGACCAAGGCCGACGCTTCTCCGTCCTCCCCGCCCTCACATTGGACGACATTCTCCCCGTGTGGGTGGTGCAGGATGGTGTGGAGTCCTACGATTGGGTTGTCACAGAGCTGGTATGTCGGGTCAACTCGTCTCGGTCCTCATCCCGTCTCAGCGGTCTCTTTGATAGCTGCCCAAGATGAACCCGTTCTCGAGCCCAAACAGTGTTCTCATTGTCGACAATTGCCGCACACACACGAGTGAAGCAGTTTGCGAGGCAGTGGAAGCAACCAGTGAGTGCGGAACATGCTCTTTTGGCTGGAATTTCGCCGTATTAACGGTGCAAAGGGTGTCTGCTCATATACCTTCGTCGGCAACGGGACTACATGGGTGGAGACGACGCCTTTCCGGAGAACGAGCTCATTGAGGCCTGCTATGCTGCTGTCACCCCGGAGAAGGCTCACGGCTGGTACAGGCATAGCGGTTGCCTGTAGGTATACATTGTAGTTGCTTCTGTGAATTCATGCTTCGGCCCCGACACGAACACCGTTAAAGCTCTCCCAGTCCCTACCCGTGCTGCTTCATACGTGCACGATGGCGTTGCATCTCGCGCTCGCGCTCTCAAGGTACCACATGGGTTTGAGCATGGTCAGTCTCACGCGGTGCATCATGGTGGTCGTTGTGTGGAATGTGCTCGGCGTGCGGGGCGACGGCGAGTGCTGTACGATCCTCGCCGTCATCGTCAACAGTGTGCTGCAGGTTGTCCTCTACGTGTCGCTTGCACTGCTGTGATCGTGACGTGTTTCGTGGTGCTCAAGACGATGTCGCGCGTATTCCTCGAGACGTGCTTCCTGCCGTGGCTCTCGACGCCCATGACCAGGCAGGAAGTTGTGACGTGCGACAAAACCGTGCGTCGCGCATCTCTCTGTTGCCTTCTGTGTCGTCCATGTGGCGGAAAGATATGTAGAGCCAGTGTTAGAGCAGGAAGGAGGGAAAAACAGAAGCGTACAATGTGTCGCTGGCACGCTCTCGCTGTCCGACCCCAATTTCCATCATTTTCCGAATTTTCTGCGTCGCTCGCGTCGGCTCGCGTCAGGTCGTGCGCGCGCGGTGAGACTTTCCCGAATTTCTCCGATTTTTTC
>NW_025954763.1:0-13823 GCF_022376455.1 Epithele typhae | reverse complement strand
GTCGATACCTGATCGTTGTTATTCTCATAGCTCCCCGTGAGTTTCTCGCTGTGCACACTCGGCCACTGCTCTGAGGCTAAAGCGGTACCCTTGTTCAGACAACACTTCTGCCCCGCCCCAACTCCACACCCAATTTCGCTGCATCAACGGAGTCATGGGTGCCACAATGTCCGCGACGGCAGAGATGTTCCCGCCTAAGGCGAAATGGTCCGTCGACCAGATTCCTGATCTTACTGGACGCGTGATTATTGTCACTGGTACGTCCGTCCAACATGTTAGTATGTCATCTACCACAGCCTGAATCGGAACTGCCATCCTCGTCACAGGTGGTAACGCTGGCATCGGTTATGAGACTTGCAAGGAGCTCCTCAAGCATGACGCCAAGGTCTACCTGGCCGCGCGCAGCAAGGAGCGTGCAGATGCCGCGATCGCGCGACTGAAGCAGGATACCGGCAAGGAAGCCATCTTCCTCCCCATCGACCTCAGCAGCCTCGCCTCCGTCCGCACCGCCGCGGCCGAGTTCAAGGGCAAGGAGCCCGCGCTGCACGTGCTGTTCAATAACGCGTATGTATCCAATCACCCTGCAGCCGCCCATGCATTCACACTGACACGCACTTGGACTCTAGTGGGGTGATGGCGCCTCCCATCGACGCGCTCACTAGGGAAGGGTACGACATGCAGTGGGGCACGAACGTGCTCGGCCACTTCTACTTCACCGAGCTCCTTCTCCCCGCGCTCGAGCATGGCGCGAGGACGTCGCCCGACCAGCACGCGCGCGTGATAACGACTGGGAGCAGCGCGTCGTACGTGGGCAAGGTCGACTTCTCGGCGCTGGCGGACACGCCTGAGCGCAAGAAGGCCGGGGAGACGCCGTTGTACTGGCAGAGCAAGCTGGTGAGACCCAACGCCCGCATTACCGAGAACCCCGCTGACGAGCGTGCGCCCAGGGAAATGCGATCATATCGCACCAGGCCGCGCAGAAGTACGCGGGCAAGGGGATCGTCTCGATTAGCCTCAACCCTGGTGCGTCGGCCGTCTGCGTGCTCCCCACGCCCTTATGAGTCTTCTGACGCTCGCGCGCCGCTTGCAGGGAATCTTGACTCGGATCTGTACCGCAACCTCCCTTCGCTCGTTCACGCCATCCTTGTGCGTCTCTTTGGTGATTCTGCGTTCGACAGTTGACTGATCGGCGTGCATCTCCTTCGCAGCGGAAGACTGTGCTGTATCCGAACCCGCAGGGCGCCCTCACGCAACTGTACGCTGGTACGATGCCTGATGCGCTCAAGCACAACGGCGGGGTACGTTGCGTGTTTCTGGCTCCTTGTTTACACGGACTGATCTACGCTCTCCAGTGGTTGAAGCCGTGGGCGCGCGAAGGCAAGTGCCCGAGTGCAACAGATGACGGACTTGGCAAGCGTGTGTGGGCGTGGTGCGAGGATGCTGTGAAGAAGTTTGAGGCATCACAGCAGTGAATGAGGCGTCTGTCTTCAGGGTCGTTCTCTGGGTGTCCCCGTGTTTCTTTGATCAAGTACTACTAGTTTCGTAACCGGTTCATCCTACAACGGAGCGAGGTGACGTAGACGGGTTTTGAGCTGGAGGCGGGGCTCGTTGTCGTCGTTCGTTCCTATTCGCGCTGCAGTGTCCGACCGATGGCTGCAGTATGCACTAGGGCGCAGCCTTAAATGTCGCTGAGTGGCTGTTTGTTTACATCGAACAAGCGAACTGCAGAAGTGACGAATATATATCCCGAGATTAGTCCGTAGAGTAAGTTAAAAGTGCAGGCGACAGCACAAGCAAGAAAGCGTGACAGCGTCCGACCGCGTGGGCCGGGAGAGACGGGCGACTACCACGCTCTCGACATCCCTCCCTGATGATGACCATACGGCACTCCATGCAGCATCCACTGATCTGGAACCACCGACTGCTCGCGCTTCACAAACGCGGTTTGGCCCGGCACCATCGTGAACGGCGTCTGTGGCCACAACCCAGACAGGTTCGGCGCCTCCACCTCCTCGCGCTTGAAGTTGTTGTAGGCAGCGCGGTACGCCTGCGGCGCGCGGCTCAGAGGGTCCGTCTGCGCGCGCGCGAACGTGTGCGTTTGGTACGCCGGGGGCTGGGGCGGCACGGAGTAGTGGCGGACGCGCCGCCCCGCGTCTCGCTCCTCCTCCATCTTCATGCGAATCATGTCGGGGCCGAACACGCCGGGATGCCCGGGGCCGAGCGCAGAGGGAGGATCCATCGCGCGCGGCGCGCGAGGATGGTGGTAGGGATGGAAAGCGTGCGCGCGCACAGGGTACTGCGACGTTTGTGGGGGTACGGGGCCGCGCAGGAAACGTTCGGGGTATGGGTCTTCTTCTGTCTTGATGCCAGAAGGAAAAGAGCCGGCCCCGTCCAACCCGGGACGGCGTATCTTCTCGGAGAGACGGAGCACGAGATGCTTGTATTTGTCGTGCTTGCCTCTGCAGATGTGCTTCGAGCGTTCCTCGGTCGTCGCGGTTTTCGAGTCGTAGCCGTGCGCGGACCGCTTGTGGTTGCTGGAGTCTTTCCCGCTCGCGAACCGCTTGGGACAAGGCTGGTTCCCGTTGATGAGGAAGGTGCAATAATGGGGCTTTTCATCGGTGCTGCATGAAGTGCGTGAGACCTGTGGAACGAATGCGAAGAGAAGAAGACCTACTGCTTTACAACATAGTGCTCGAGCACGTTCTGATGTTGACTACTCATGTGAATGCACTGCGGGAATTCGGGGCAAACCCAGCTGCGCGCGATAATCAGAGCCGGTAACACGAGGCACACCCGATTCCACTCACGGGTCATTGTCATTGGGAGGGTTCTTGATGGACGCGTTTTTCCCCATTATTGCAAGTTTGCGGGCGCTGGCGGTTGCAGCCGGGGCGGTGGGTAGGACGTGGGACGTACGGAACACTGAGAGCTCCCGGGCTTGGAGGAGGGGTGGTGGCCATGCCGTCGAAAAGTGCAGACTGAAATACCCCCTGCGCAAGAGCAAAGCGAAAGTGTGGACCAGAGGCACGAACCAAGCGAGCGCGACGCCGCTTTGCTCGCCCGAGCCGCTGAACGGGAGGCCGGAGGAGGGCACTTCCCTGTTCGGGATTGCGGCCACATCAAAGTAAAGAGCAGAGTGCGCCTGGGTGGCACTCTTCCCTCGTTGAACAGACACCTGCTGGATTTCCTTGTTCACCGTCGCTTCTGAGACTACGCTACCGCCTGCTCAGTCAAGACGCGCGACCGCAATGGCCACAGTCGCGCGACCTGAACGAGGCAGGCGGTCTCGCAGACACCAGTCCGCACGCAATTCGACATGCCCAACGGGGAAGCATGCGGCACCAGAGTGCTGGACAAAGCGTGTACACGACCTCAAGGCTCAGAGTGGCCGGACCAAGGGAGCCAGGCGGCCAGACAAAGGAGGAGGGACGGATGCTTGAGCGCTCCGCTACCCTAAGGCCTCGCGCGACGGACTCCGCTTTGTCCCGCGGCACTGGTCAATCTAGATCTCAGAGAGCGGAATGTAGTGGCGACTGGAAAACGTAAGCAGCAACCCCGTGGACAGTCGACGGGCCGACTCGGAGTCATGGCATGCGAAAGGCGCCATCGTCCCCAACACGCCGTTCAATGTTCGGATGTAAAATAGGCATGGAATATAACGAGAACGAGACGGGAGATATGCTTCGGCCGTCGGAGACCGGCGGTGGCAACGGGAAGGGGAGCAGCCGCCCGCTTGGGCCCGCCAGCATAACCGCAGTGGCTGAGCCACCCGAGCCTGGGCGTGACTTGCGCGGGCAAGCAGCAGTCCACGAAGAGACGAGAGCGAGAAGACTCACCACCTCACATCTCCAACTAGACTCCGAAGATCTCACGCAGAATCTTTGAAGGGAAATGCTGGCACCTGCATGCAATGTGAGATGTGCACAGACCGAGACACCCGGTGAACACGTACGGGACGTGAGAGAACATGGCGGCTTGCTCATGGCCACTCTCTCGCCACACTGTTTACTTGAACCGACAGTGCATGTGTCCGCCGAGAACGTGCTGCTGAGGACACGACACAGTACCCGGAGAGAGCCGCAATGAACTTTGCCAGCGACCGTGGTCCTCCGCGCGCCGGTAGTGCATCCATTGTAGCTCAGTACGGTTCTCCGCAGGTAATCGCGAGGCATCCAGACAGATAATCTAGTACGGGGGTCTAAAAATGTTTGTCATTATGGTGAAATGGAAGAACAGATCACTCACCTGATCAGCGCTATCGCATCGAGCACCTGTTTGCTGACACGGGAGCTGCGGAGTAGACCGGCGGCGTACTCGTACTAGCTAGTCAAGCTCCAAAATCATTCCTGAGACTTCATCGACCCTGCGGAAATCAACCCCCGTCCTTGCTGGATTTCTATTCAGCATCGTCATACCGTAGCGCAGCGCGACGAGGTTATGAGCGACAGGGTCGGCTTTAGTGAATCCGCGGTGGCCTCAGTAACGCACGGCACGTCCATGTAGAGCGCAATTCTGAGGGCGGGGCGAAACGAGAAAGCAGGTAGTATCAGTGACACAGAGCAGTCCGGCGTCTGTAGCACAGATTGCGCGGACGCAATGATAATCGAGGCACGCCCGGCCAGCGACCCCGCGCGCACTACCAGCGGCATGGGTCGCAGGCTGCAGCTGTGCTTCAACATGTCCTGATTCCTGATACGTTGTTCCTTTAGCAATCTCGGATGACCTTTGAAAGAAGGGGACTGCATGCACTCACCAGCCACGCACGCCGTGTTTGAAGAGATTTCGCAGCCGTGAGCGAAGTTGAGCGACGACCGTCCTCTTTCATGATGTTGCCGACGAGGAATCGTCTAGAGGTCTTCAAAAACGGCCGAGTTGACCTTCCCTGAAGTGGTATGGCGTAACCATAGGCCGCAGTTCAAACTGGCGCACGAGGCGTGATTCAACTTTGTCAGGAGTTCAACGCCAATTGACACATGTGTCTCTGCTGCGCAGCGCGTCGCCGTTCGCCGGACTCTCGGGAGACATGCAATTCGACTGCGCAAAGATGGCCTTGAGTCAGAGGCTTGATGGGCGACGTGAGAGAGGGAAGCGGAAGTAGGGACTGCGGGCATAGCAGAAGAAGAGGTCGGCGCAACAGCGAGCTGGTGTGTAAAAGGGTGGCTGTGTTTATCAGGCTGCGCACGGTAATTCACCGTGACGACACTCTCCCACGGTCAACGAAGGCCGCGTTTGCGCCCTTCATCCAGCGCTTCACTCTGGTCTGAAACATCGTTGGGTCTTTGCGAGATGCTTTGCAGGTGCAGCCATTCCTACTCCCTTATCCTCGTCGCTACTCATCACAGAACTTTGCAGGGACAAGCTTGGTGGATTCGTACATCCTGTGGTCGTCATTCTCAATGCTTCCACCACGGATGGCATGTTTTCATGTGCCCACTTTACGCAGCAGCGGTGTCCGAGATTCCCAAACACGTTAATACAGCAAGCTGGTCCGGCGCAGCATCCGAGAGGTGGTCTCGTGCGGCAATCATATCGAGGGTACGTGACATAAGCGTGTGGACGCCGTGCCGTTCCATGCCTGCAGACGTGAATAAGTATAAAACTTCACGTCTTTGCGGTGAGTGAAGGCATCCTCTTCTCTCCTCAGCTTCTGTCCAACCTCCTTCCTTCCAACCTCCTACCTTCACGCCACACATTTCCCTCGCTTTTCGCAGCAAATATGATGCGCCTCTCGAGCTTTGTTTTCATCGCCCTCGTTGTTCTTGGAGGTAGGTTTGGCGTACTTCGAAGTTACCGACTTGGGGTGCTGATAGGAATATCCGTAGGCAATGCTGCCGTCATCGACAGGCGCCAGCTCACCGCCGAACCCTCCTCCGTGGAGTCCGCGACCGCTATTGCCTCCCAGGTGGTCTCCTCCGTGGCCTCCGAATCCGGTGTCTTCGAGTCCGCGACCGCGATTGCCTCCGAATCCGGTATATTCGCGTCTGCAACTTCTGCGATCTCCTCCCTCGAGTCAGCGACCGCGATTGCCTCCCAAGTGGCTTCCTCCGTGGCCTCTGAATCCGGCGTCCTCGAGTCCGCAACCGCGATCGCCTCCCAGGTGGCCTCCTTCGTGGCCTCAGCCGAGTCTGGCGTCTTCGCGTCGGCAACGGGGATCGCTTCCAGTGTACTGCTCCAGCTCTGAGCCCCCCAAGTCCGGCGTCTTCGCGACCGGTTCCGCCGACGGCGTCTCCACGCCCGCAATATCCAGTTTCTAAACACTCACATCGGATATCGGCGCGAGGAGACGGAAGGAGGGACTGAGGAGAGACGGGTTGTTTCGGCCATGGACATTGCGGTTTATTGTGTTTGATTCTGGTGTGTTGTTGTGCGGTGGTCGTAGCCGGGTTTCCGCGGACACCTGGTAGTATCGGGTTCATTAGTCTTGTGGTACTTTGTAACGCTTTTAGTCGTACTACACAATAAGGACATCAATAAGACCCGTGAAGGTTGGACGACGGAGGAATTTGCAGCGTACCATTGTTTGGGTCGATGGTGACTTGATGTGGTTTAGGCGCAGCTGGCAGTGCCCGCCACTGGGGCGGCCGAGCGGCTGGTTCATGGCCCGGCGAAACCCGAGCCCGCGAGAGGCTGAGACTCTCTGCCGCCCGGCCGAGCGAGCTGCCAGACTGAACATCATCCCCAGTCTACGTCTGTCCTCGCCTAGTATTCCCAATGCAACGCCGCGCGATGTGGCCGTCTTTGACGCACGAGGATGATCTATCGTACCGTTTTGCGAAGAGCCGATAGGCTACGTTCATGGGTCGTGAGTACAACCTTACACATCCGAGGTCCTATTCTGATTCTGATGAAGGAGTGTCCGTTTGCCAGCAAGAACGAAAAAAAAAACCCGCGCAAGGCGTCATAGAAAGGGTGCGGTTTGTGCCACGAGCTGCGGAGGAGCGGAGGGGAAGGCGGTGGGGTGTAGGCGATGCGCGCGCGACGACCGGCGCGAAGACTGCAGCTGCGGAGAGGACAGCGGAGACCGGGATATGGACGCTGGTGAGTGCCAACTGCGAGGGCGGTCGTCGCGCTCGCGACTCCCTTGTGCCGCTCATGCTCCCTGTTACCAAAAACGCCCCCCATTGCCTTCCCTTCCATGATATGACCGCTCGCGATTCAAGGCGTCAAACTTCCACACCACTTCCAGCGTCGCGCGCGCGGCCGAACCCCGTTCTCCACCCCCCTAGTTCTGTCCCGCGCCGTAGTAGTGGCTGGGCCACCCGAGGGGCGTGACTTGCACGAGCAAGCAGCAGCCTACTGGAACATTGCGCACAAAGACCGCAGAGATTGGAGCGTAAAGACTCGCCACTGAGACTGCGGAAGCGGGAGGAGGCCGGACCTGTCGCGGAAGTTTGGGCAGAGTACCAGAGGAGATTGTATTATCGGTGGATACACTACAGCTCAGTCCCGTCCAGCCTCCAAGTTGTGTCGGTCAAATCCTCTTTCACGAGCGGGCGTCGCACTCCCCCGGACGGAGCGCGCACCACGTAGGCTGGATGGAAATAGCGTTGATCCCGCGCTGGCGCATGCGGAAACCGAGATCATGCAAGCGCGGAAGGGCCGTCGCGCTGTCCCCGCCCGGGCCAGACCAGAATACCTCGGCGGACGCTGCGGCGCGAGGCCATACGATCGGGTCGAGATTCTGCGGGCCAGACTGCTCTGTCCAGAGGAGTTGTTGTCCTGGAGGAACATATCAGACTATGGAAAGGAAATATCGAGGCAACGCACCTCCGAGGACGAGATGAGTCTGAGCTTCAGTGATGTTGGCGAGAGGGTCAAAGCTGTACGCCTAGGCGATAACCGGCCGCTCAGTAAGAGGGTGGTGTCGGGAATTGGACTACATACTTTTTGCCAGGTTTTGAATGGGTCACACCAACTGTTGCTGGAACCGCAACGCAGGTTAAGGATCGCAACATCTCCGCAAGAAGCGGAAGCTTACCCAATGTCGTTCCCGAGCCATTCTCCAGCACCACAATCCTAAAATGTGAAAGTCAATAGAGCACCGGCATTCCGTACACCGGGCATACGTACAAGATAGAAGTAGTCGGAAGGCGCATGGACGATTCTAAAGTTCTTCGCAGCCACGGCCGCAGCATTCGCAGACGAAATCCACACGCTGTGTGCATCCAGGTCAGAAAGCAGCCATGGCACAATGATGAAGCACGTACATGACGACAGTCTCGTTGGATAGCGAGGTAAGGTTGTAGTCCAGGACCATTTCCTCCCAGACGGCCGGGGTTTTGCCTTCGGCGACGAGTGCGTTGTGAGTCACATTAGTGAAGACATCCAATGCCTGTTCCAGGGTGCGACCGGTCGCGTTCAGCTGAGCTTGGGTCTCGGGATCTTGAGCGTAGCATTCGTCGTTGACCTCATCGCCTCCCGTGCTGAAGAGGGATGAAGGGAACATGCGAGCGGCAGCTGAAAGCAGGCCTGCCGTGTAGTTGGTGGTGGAGGCAGATGTGATGCGAAGCTGCCCCGCAGGTGGTTCTAGCAAGCAGCTTAGCCTCAGAAGTCTATGGATACAATCGTCGCATACCTGAGACGAATGTGGTCCACATGTAGCACGCGATATGCTCCGGTTGCGCGGTGGCAATGGCCGCCGTGTGGCCTGGAGTGTCGATTTCCTGAGAAGAATAAGACATACGCGCGTGGCTCTAGGGGCATGAACAACTCACGACCATGACATCGATGCCACGCTGAACAGAACCTTGTTAGACGTTATATCTCGAAAGAGAGGATCTACTCACAGCGCCGGCATAATCAACGATGTCTCGTACGTCACTTGTGCTATAGACACTCGACGCGTCATACGCCCCCTTGCTTGCGAGATCCGTGAAGCCTGGTATCTCGAGTGGGAAGCTTTGACTGTCGACCACATGCCAGTGGAATTGGTTGAGCTGTACGTAATGTCAATACAAACCCAATAACGGCGAGAAGAGTGACTACCTTCACCATGCTCATGGCGTCCAAAGTACGTTTGATATCAGAGACTGGAAAGCTTAAACCGTGCATCTTTAGGTTCACGCATTGGAGCACAAAACCTCCTTACTCACAAGTTGCGTGCAGTGTCGAGCATGAAACCTCTCCAAGGCTGTGAGGACCCGCAGTTTGAGCCGGAGGAGAGCGCAAGAAGCAGACATGAGACTTACGTAGGCTGGCGAGTCCACGACTGAGATAGGTGCTTCCGCAGTGTATACCTGCCCCGACACCGTGTAGAATGCCTGACTGAACGTGGTAAGACCTCGGAGAAGGCCCAGGGTTGAGTTTGCTGTGAGGGTGGCCGCAGAGCCGTCCGCAGGTATGTTCAACTGATATTCTTCGCTCCTTGATCCAACGGGCAACCTCGCCTCCTCGGTAATGCTCCGCACGACGGCCCCAGGAGCTAGGGAGACTTCGAGTGCGCTCAGAGACGTGGCCTTCTTGATATCACCAGCATCCGAAGAGCCGCGGTCCGGAGTCAGCGGCGCGAGCTGGTCGTTCCCCAGGAAGGACGTTGTGCGCGACACAGCGTCGGTGAGGTCGGATGGGGCATTCGGGACCTTGAGGTGAATGCTGAAGCCAGAGGAGAGCTTCAAGGTGGAGTTGCCGGTCGAGAGAGAGCGGGGGAGGGGCCAGAGCGCAAGGGCTCCGCCGATGGGTGCGAGTGCGAGGAGGAAGACGGACCTCATGGTCGAAGTTAGGCAGACACAATCCGTCCCAGCCGTCCTAGGTCCTTATATGCGCTCCCAAACGACTCGGCCGACCTGACCATCTGCTGGAGGCCCCAGCTCTTCGCTGAGTCCTGACATCGAAGCTTGCTTCCGCACGGCGCACAGGGCAGCCGAAGCCGCCGCGTCGCGTGAGGGCGTTCGCGAGTCCGTTCTGGATAAAAAAAGGTGGCGGCAGAGTAGTAAACGCGAGGCAAGATGATAGAGTCGGTTCACGTTCACGTCAAGGACGCCCTCGGTTGACTGGAAGCGGGGCACCGCCGACGGCCGCGCGAAGCGAATGCAAGAGCCGGCGCTAATTGAGGTTTCACCCTTCCTCCTCATTGCTCAACCATGCCTCTGAAACACTTTCTTACCAACAATATCCGGGTTGCCTAGGGTTGCCTTCGAGGAGTATTTCAAACAAGAACAGCAACGGAGCGCCGTAGACAATATCCAAGAACATATAGCCACCATCCGAGACGGCACGGAAGAACGCAGAGCGTCCTGAGACCCAAAAATACGACCCAGGAGCAGATGGACACGCGTGTCGCGCACCTCGACAAATGCTACTGGTAGCTTGCCCAGTTCTACCGGGTACATACTAAGTCATGCCGATCCAATCTGTCTACGCAGATACCTCGCGCACAGCTGTTCAAGGGTGTTCAACACGAGTTCACAGCAAGGCTCTAGCCCGTGCCACATTACAGAGGCCGAACCTTGCCTGCGTGAGGTGCTGCCTTACGCGCGGGAGAAGATTGCAAGGCGCGATGTGAACCCCGAACTGTACCTCGCCGTTGCAATCCGCGCCGTGCCCGCGAAAGATCAGGAAGCTCTCGACATCTTCGCGTCAGCATTCGACTTCGTGGACACCGACGACGCGCCTACACTGGGGCCGCGGTCGGAATTGTGGGCGCGCGCGAGCTGGGTGAGGCTGCTGCGAAGGATGGATCGGACTTCAGAGGCAGGAGCGCAAGAGGCAGCCATCTTGTGAGTGTTCTGCCGCATCTATGCGATCGCTTCCTCATCGAGAGGTGGTAGGAACCGAGCGTTGACACACCCATTGGTGCTGTCTCCTGCGAAGTTGAAGGCGTTGGTCGGCGATGAGACGGATAGTGGGTTCCTCAACAACATCTCCGAGAACCCGGACCTCCTTGCGGCAATTCAAGAGAGGACGCGAGAACGGACGGGAGCGCGGAAGGACTGAGGCAGTTTGTTCCTCGCACATGTAGTTTGTTTCGGCGAATGTCAGGCTTCCTAGGGAAGAAATTCACTTCGTGAGTGCGTTCAAATTCGCCGATGGCGCTTCTCCATCCAACTTGTCTTCTCCCACCATGTTCAATCCTGGCTCCACCTCTCCTATTCCCCTGCCACTGGAGATTTTTGGTCTCATCGCACATGAGCTTCGACAGATATCGACTCCTCGCGCTTACAGGCTCGCCTTCCATGCAATCTGTCTCACAAGGACGTCGTGGTATGCTTTCGGCGTACCCCGGCTCTACTTAGTACCGTCGCATCTACATCAACGATTCCTCGCAAATTCCCCTCCTCATAGCTACTCTCACCTCACACCCTACCCTTTCCGCCCACGTCCTCCTCGCCGCTTTCGAATCGCCCGACCCCATCTTCCCAATGGGACGAAACCACCCCTCTCACTCCCGCCGTTGCCGCATACCTAGCCTCTCTCCGGGAAGTCGCGTTCGCGTCTCGCCAGCTCGTCACACCTCAAGAGGGACACTGGACGTGTCCGCTCTCGTTCGCCTCGTGCAGCCTGGTCGTAGTAGCCGGGTTTAAATGGACACTGGGCAGTATCAGGTCGATTAGTCTTGCAATACTTCGTAATGCCTTTAACCCTACTACACAACCATGACACCAGCGAGACGTGAAACCTGGACGAGGCGGCGCGACAAGGAATGTACACCCGTGGTGTGGCATGAGGATTGATATGTAGCAGCTTCAGTCAACTCCTTCCTTTCTTCAGTTGATATCCGCATCCTTCATAAGTTCAAGGAACTGAACATTTCTCCCGCTCCCTTAAATGTCCCGCTAGTCATCCAGCACTTAGAAGACACGCTCGACGCTTGCTCGAGAGTCGACGCCGCCGCGCACTCGACACGGGCCGGCGACACCCGAGCGCGCTCTGCGCGTGCTGGACGCTGAGCAAGCTGGACCTCTTTTTTTTTTTTTTTGTTCAAGCATTTATATCCCGCGCACTGAGTGCAGGTGCGGTACATGGGGCTACATGGGTACTAGGCTGGTTGCCGCATCCAAGGGCTCTTCAAGACGCGTCGTCGCGCCATGCAGTGGTATCGTCTCCGAGGTCTCATTTCTCCGGTTTGTTCGTCTCATTGTGGGGCATCAGCGAATGTGAACGCGCTCCCGTTCTTGTCAATGAATGCATTGAAGTCCTGGTACGAGTGGAGGCGCTGAAGGAATTCGATTTCGCCCCCGCAGCGCCACCATCCAAGCTGGACCTCTCCCGGAACGCCATCCTCGGACCTCGGTCTATGTCTATTGTCCCCAATTCCTGATGCAACGCTGCACAATGCGACCATCTTTGACGCACGAGGATGCTCGATCGTACCGCTCTGCGAAGAGGTGATAGGCTACATTCATCGGAAGCTGTGAGTACACTACTACAAATCTGAGGTCCCGTTCCGATTTCGATGAACGAGTGTCAGTTTACCAGCAAGAACGGAACAAAACCCGCGCAAGGTGTCATAGAAAAGGTGTGGTTTGTACCACGAGCTGCGGAGGAGCTGAGGGAAAGGCTGGGGTGCATCCAATCGCGAGCACCTCGCCTGTGCAATGTTGTCAGTGCTTGCGCAAGGAAAGTGCGCCAGATCGTATCGAGGTGCCCACCATATGACGTGTCTCGACAGCACACCGTGTTCGCCGCGCTGCGACGACACTTAGCCCTCTGCGTGGCATCCAGGAGGCGGAGCAAACGTACCAGCCGTACCCTCCAAGCATATCCGACGCGCTGAACGGTCGACACGACCAGCCTACTGGGACCGACGGGTCCCGCACGAAGATCTCCATTCTGGACAACTGCTTTGACGCGAACCATGCCGACTCGATGGTCTCACAGCACGATAGGCTTCCGCGACCGTCGCATGGGTAGTAGGATGGCGGTGGGGATGTGGGCGATGCGCGCGCGGCGACCGGCGCGAAGACTGCAGCTGTGGACAGGAAGGCGAAGAGGATATGGGTGCTGGTGAGTTCCAACTGTGTCTTCATCGTGGGCGAGTCCGAGTGGATGTGCGTCGGGGATGAGGGAGTGCGGGCGCGGCCGTCGCGCTCGCAACTCCCTTATACCGTTCGTGTTCCCTGTTACCGCCAACGCCCCCATTGCCTTCCCTTCCACGATCCGACCGCTCGCGATTCAAGACGTCAAACGTCGACACCACTTCCGGCGTTGCACGCGCGGCCGAACCCGGTTCTCCACGCACCCCTCCTAATTCTGTCGCGCGCCTAGACGTAATCGAAACAACGGGGTTGCGACTGCTCCACCTAGTGTGGGCAGCAGCGTTTCGTGCGCGACGGGGGCGATTCTCTAAATGGGCATCCCCTCACCGTCATGATCAACCCCGCGCTGTCGTGATCGAGGTCGCGGGGCCGCCGGCGGCGGCGGCGGAGGGTGGTACGCTGGACGCATCCCTTGGGAGTCGTACCTCTGCGGCCACTGCCGCCCACTCTGCGACTATGTGCGGACGGGCGCGACGGATAGAGATGCGTAGAAGTGGGCGCACTTCACTGTGTTCCACGACAAGAGACGGTGGGGTTACCCCACTTCAAGTCTCGCTTTTCGCGAGCACGCTCAACATCATCGGCGCGAGGATCACCGTTGGCGCGTAACGGTTCGCGTACCAGGCCACCCTTAGGACTTCCGTCAACAGCTTAGCTAATAGCACGCAGAAGGAGGTAGTGCTAGTGTATTGTTGTTCATGTTCCTATTTTACAAACTGATTCACAGTTTCCCACCATATCATGTCTGTCGCTACTGTACAATCCGAGGCACCTTCTGTCATAATTCACTCGAAGACATCAGTCGCGTAACGATCCTGCAGACCCTTCGTGAACAGCTCCGTAGCGGCG
>NW_025954762.1:0-13824 GCF_022376455.1 Epithele typhae | reverse complement strand
GTACCTCTTCAGGTCGAGGAGAGTGGTCAGTGAGTTCTTCAATATGCTCCTTGACGGCGATGACTTTGGCGTCCAGGTTCTTCTCGAGGATAGCGAGGGACTCGGAGGCGTTCTTCGGGTTCCATATCGGCGACGCCGTCATCCGAAGATCTTGGGACGAGACTCAGGGGCGGTCTGGAAGTATTCGCGCATGACGCCGTTGTACGTGTGATTTTTGCGCGCGTGGTGGCATTCGTCGAACACGATCAGCGCGACCTACGGGCGATGTTAGAAGCATAGTTGTGGCGACGAGGTCCTGCGCACCTTGGACATGCGCCAGTGGGAGTGGGTGAGCGTATTGAGGAACACCTGGGCTAAACGGGTATGAGTTTATTGTGCAGCGGTCCACATCGTCGATCGTCTGCCACACACGAGCAACTCGTAGCCGTAAGGTCGGGGCAACCGATAAGTGAAACGCCTTTCGACGCTCGTGCAGCAGAGACAACGCCGACGACAACATAGCGCAATGACCTGAGATGAAGGCTCACCGGTCATGACGAACACATCGGCGCTGTTGAACTGCTCCTTCCAACTCTCGCGGTTGTTCATCTCGTGCGAGATGGCGCCATGGAGCTGGCAGACGCGGAGGGAGGTCTGTCGAGCGATGAAGTCGCCTTGCTGATGAACCAGGGGAACCTTGGGGACGAGGAAGACGATGATCTTGCGCTCGTCGCTGTTCTGGGCAGCGATCCATCGGATGAGGAGGGTGCTGATATACGTCTTGCCGCTGCCGGTGTCGAGAGCGGCGATGACATTGCTTTGTTGCGCGCGCGTAAAAATCTCCTCCTGGTAGCGACGCGGTAGAAGAGTGTCACTGATCTCGTCCAGAGAGACCGCCGGGCGCGCAGGCATGGAGGAAAGGTAAAGACAAGCAGGGTTTCCGCGAACACATACACCCAGGAGTCCAGGACTTGGGCCTCAGGCCTCAGGCCTCAGGTGCTGCAGCAGTCTGCGACCGGGCTGCCGGGCCGCCCAATATCCCTTGCTCCGTCACGGCGGACGACCGTTCTGTCTCTCTCGCTGTTCCACCGCATCCTCCTGCTCCTCCCTTCTCCATGCTCCGCCGTGGTTCTGCACTGCTCCTGAGAGCACGTCCTTACATAGCCCGTCGACGATGGCTCAGTCAAGACCAACTTTCTCCACCCACGGGTTCTGTCTCAACGCCTTTTGCGCCCCCAGTCACCCCAGAGGACAACGAAGAACCACACTTTCATCCTCAAAAGACTTCCCGTCCACCAAACCACATACGTCTTTTTGTAGACCCGAATAAACTCCCTCCTCAAGGATGTCCTCATTCGCACTCTGGCCCGCCACCACCTATCCCCAGACGATTCCATCGACTTGTCTGGTGTACAAGCCCGGCTTTAAGCTTGCCCAACACTCCACCTACCGTTGATGCAGCATCGGTAAGATCAGAGTGATCCGCCGATGCTCCCATATTGGAGGAAAAGCGTGTACGGCGAGGACGTGCGCAGGGCCCTTTCCTACCTCCCCTTCCCCGCCGGAACCGTCGGACACTCTTCTACCACCACAGCAGAGTATCCCCAATGGCTGGCTCGCTGCAATTCCGCCTCTACTCCCCTGAGGAGGGTATGTCGGGAAATAATGTTCTTCTCAACGAATATGGCACCCCCTGGAATGTCCCTCTTCTGGCCATCGCCTGGGAACCTCGACTTCAAGGCCTCAAGCAAGTGCTCGTGTCCGAGGGCTGGTCCCGCAACAGCTCATGGACTATTGCGCTCAATACGTCCCTGAACGGAACTGCGGTGTCGGACCCTTCACCCAACTCGTGTTCCACAAGATGCAGACATTCTATGTCGACCTCACAGACCCATACCAGCAGTTCATCATCGCAGCTCCCGTCAAGATGATTGTCATCCGATTCCAGGAATACCTGTTCGGTCGTCTAATGTACAAGCCGATGTTCTCCTGTGAGTCTGTTGTTCCTCTGAACTTCTCTGCGTCAAAGTGACACGGTGTGTTTTCTAGCGGGACGGTTGCTCTGCAGATTGGCATCCCATGACTATATCCGCGTTCAAGAAGTCATCGAAGAAGTTGTTCCAATCAAAGGAGCTAGCAAGTTCGCCTTCAAGCCGGAAACGCGGATTCATCGCGATGGCGAACCGCTACGTCTCCACATCCACCAACAGTGGAGCAAGTCTCGCCAACATTGGGCATGGTCTTGGAAGCGGTAAGCTCCTGTCACTGTTCGATGCACTCACGGCACTGATAGTTGCTCTCTTAGATACGAACAGGAATTCCCTGGCTATTGGGTCCCCGACGGACGTTTGTAGACAGCACCTCATACTGTTTTATGACAACGTCGATGAATCTCCATAACCGTATTGTTTGCTCTAGGGAAGGGGGCCAAGAGGGACTCGCCAGTAAGGTCGGCCGCATATACTCACCTTCGAGGCGTCGTTCTATTGGCCCTCCGCCCTGGAGGTATATTATCCCACAAGCACCAACACCCAAGGGCATGAGCAACCGAGATCATGTTGCGACAGACAGAAACAGACATGAGAGACGGACAGAAATAATTACACAGGCACATATGTAGACGTATGCACAGGGGAGTCGGGCCACCCCGGCACACCCCCAGCCTCCAGTCTCACCGTCCTCGCCTCGGATCTACACTCTACCGCACCGTCCACCGAAGCTGCCGTTGCGACGTGTGAGTCCGGCGCGAGAAGATATGGGCGTGCCCTGCACGCAGCGGCAGCGCAGCACCTAACAGCACTTGCTGCCGGTGTTCGCGGAGGTGTCCACGGATTGGGAGACCTGGATGGTGTCGCCGGTGGTGGGCTTGATGGGGTCCTCGGACTGCTCGAGGGACTTGCTCGACACGATCCGATAGATGTCTATAGTGTGCAACACGGCCAATCAGACTCTTGTGGTCTAAATGCGCATAAAAGGAGAAACAGGACGCCACGCACCGGTGAGGATGGTCTGGAATGCCGACTCGACGTTCGACGCGTCTAGCGCAGACGTCTCGATGAACGAGAGACCGTTCTCAGCTGTTGAAGTTCACGCCGCGTTCAAACCTGATGGACTCGATCCCAAGTAAAAGAGAACGCACCTGCAAACGCCTTCGCCTCCTCCGTCGGGACCGCCCGAAGGTGCTTCAAATCGCTCTTGTTACCCACCAGCATGATAACGATGTTCGAGTCTGCGTGGTCGCGGAGCTCCTTCAACCACCGTGTTACGTTGACGTACGTCGCGTGCTTCGAGATGTCGTAGACAAGGAGCGCGCCGACAGCACCACGGTAGTAACTGCGAGTCGGGCAACAATGGCGGGCAGGCACCACCCATGGTAAGCGAGGAGAAGGCGAGCGTAAGCGAAGAGAGATGCCTTACGCGGCGGTGATGGCGCGGTAACGCTCTTGACCAGCTGCAACCGGATGGTTGAGCATATGAAGCATGAAAGGTTCGCGCGAGAGACCGTGGAGGAGGATGAGACTGACCCGTATCCCATATCTGAGCCTTAAGCGTCTTGCCGTCCACATTAATCGACCGCGTCGCGAACTCGACACCAATAGTCGACTTCGTCTCGAGGTTGAACTCATTGCGCGTGAACCGCGAGAGAACTGGAGTGGGCAAGGGCCTGCGTCAGACCCCCCACACACCATGCAGCTGCGGTCGAAGGCACGCACGGTTACTGGAAACAAACGATGCTTAAGGTCAGTTCACCGAAAGTAAATGGAGCTGGAAAGCAACATACGATTTTCCGACGCCAGAGTCTCCGATAAGGACGACCTATTCGTGGCGGACACGCAGCAGCTGATCAATATCCAGCGACGCCATAAAGCACGACAGACGACGACGCACCTTGAACAAGTAGTCGAAGTTGCTGCCCTCAGCCATGTCTAGTGGTATTCCGGGTCGTGAAAGGGGTCGTCGAAGGGTCGGGGGCGTGCGTAGAGGGATAGCGAAGGGGAGGAAGGATGGAGTGGGGAGGCGTGCGTGGAGGCGGATAGAGCAAGTGTCGCTGCCGGCGGAGTTCGAATTTCACTGCCACGCGAGCTCAAACTCGAGCGGAGCCGCTTTCGACTCCGAAGCTCCGCAGGTGCACTCCCTCCTTTCTGGGCAATCTCCGCGCTTGCGGGGCTTTCGATGCCATATGTCGCGGACTCGTGTTTGATCTTGCGCTCAGAACCCCCAACAGCTGCATTGCAATGACCACCAACTCAAGCCACTGGACGGCAGGCGCTGCTGTTGGGGTCACAGACATACGCTGATCATCCCTGGATGTCTGATGCGCATCATTGTCGTGATTGCCTGACGTCTAGAAACCGCCCATTGGCCACGTACGTACCTACGTCCGCTCACATTGAACGATTTCGAAATTCGTTGAGGAAAGCCAACGAAACGCAATGCTAGCAGCAAGTCTCGAGTCTCCACTGCAAGATAGAATGAGTGTGCGGACCGCGAAGCGGACCCTTCGGCCCGCTGACTCGGTCACTGGATGCATAGTACTTATAGAGGATGTGCATGCATCAAGCGAACGAACAGATCCCAGATCCCCCAACACATCTCACTTCGCTTTGGCATCGCTTTCGCGTTATGACACCTCCAGCGAGACGTTTCTGCCAAATCATCAAGGTACGTGTCCCAGCTCCAGCATCCCTCCGGCACCAATCACTCATCTCCGCGCTTCGCAGCTGAGGCCGGAGGCGGAGGCAGAGTACAAGAAGATCCATGCCAACGTCTGGCCTGGGGTTCTTGCTGCGCTCGAGCGGCACAACATCGCCGACTACTCAATTCATTACCACCCGCCTCTCAACCTCTTGATCGCGACCTTCAAGTATGTTGGAAGCAACTATGAGGCGGACATGAAAGGCATTGCAGCCGATCCAGAGACGCTGCGATGGTGGGCGGTCACGGATGGCATGCAGGAAAGCCTGGTGGAAGGTGCGACAGGGAGCGCGGGGACGACGCCTTGGTGGCAGGTGTGTATGCATGAATCTAAGCAGAAAAAAACTCACAACCGTCTGTCTGCAGCAACTGGAGGAGGTGTTCCGTTTCGAAGGCAAGACGGTATCTTGAGCGAATTGTAGTTCGCTATGCGGGTGACCGGACATGGTGTTATACAGAGAATAATATAAGATCCGGATATACGAGGTATGCATATCTCATATAAGCAGCATCTCGGGAGGCTACGTCAGAAGAATCTGAGTCAGTCATTGTGTTGGGGACGACTTTAAGTGGGCCACGCACCTGCCCCCTCGTCTCAAACGCCAACCAGTCCCCAGTCCCCGTTGGCAGCAGCCCCATAGACCGACACTTCCACAATCCAAGAGCAAGCGTCAAAAGGTTGCATAGGAGATACGCGACCTTCTGAAGTGGGAGTGTGCTGAACGCTTTCGGTGATGATGTCGCCGGCGCAAGAGGCGCAAACGCTACAACGTTGTCTCAGCTCACTGGGCACGAAACCAGCCGCGTGACAACGAAACGCACCAGAGTTGATGGCCGCGACATTCTTGAAAGGACTCGAGAGCAGCATGAAGACAATACCCATGCTGAAAATCTGCACACCACCGCCGGACATGTAGAGCATGAATGCTTGCATAGGAAGGGACTTTGCTGGGGAGATGGCGAGGTCCCATGCGCGTGATTGTTTCATTTCTTCATAAGAGGAATTCGCGGCCGCGATTTGTTTGTTTGAGGCCCCTTTCGACTGTACCTAGGGTGAGCATTGTATGCAGAGTCATGGGGAGGCCAATGGACATACCGACGTCACCGCCGACGCGAAACCTGGAGGAGGGGGAAGGTGTCTCCACCTGCATGGTGTGATTCATACTGCAGGAAGGCAGCCATGCATATTACAGAGACGTACTTGGAAACTTCAAGGACAGACATGTTGGATGGAGGAAGGAATTGCGTCCAGCACATTGCCCAGCATGCAGCGACAGCCTTGGCGCCAGCGGGCCGCTTCGTCCAGGCAGCCGCGCATTGCCTGCGAGAACTCAGAAGCGCCGGTGCCGGCACGCAACTTGATCTTGGACTAGTTTGATAACTATGGTAACCCTTGTTTTCCTCCCTCCATGTCGATCCTCCACCTCTCAGCTGTATCCAGATGGATGAAGAAACGACTAAGGTATCGCAGTCCAGCCAGGATCGCCATCACCCAGTCCTCGATGTTGCTTAACCTTCCTGACGAAATGATCCTACGTATCCTCTCACACCTCGATGTCACCGAGATACTTGCTTGCGCGAAGGTGAGCGGCTCGACAGAATGAAAGTTTTCTCTCTGTTAAAAAAGAGACCGGTCAGGCGAACGAAAGAGTGGCCCTTTCGTCTGCCTGAGCTTCTCTTATGGTTTGTTCGCACTTCAGACCCCGCCCTGTACCGCTCGCCGTATTTTCATTCGCTATAGAATGAAGTACTTGTGCTAATCTCTATTTCTAGGTCTGCCGTCTCCTCGCACGCCTCATTCAGGCGGACGTGCTGCTTCAAATGATCATTTATTTACGTCGGACATCCATGCTAGAGTCGACTTCTAATCTCCCTAAAGCAACTGTTCTTCGGATGATTCAGGAATTCGAAAGCAGATTTCGCCGCTCGTTCAAGTTTACCAAACACTACATTCGTTGCAAAGAAGAAATTCACTTTCAGAGATCATACGATGGCTCTATATGCTACTTCATTGAAGGTCCCGATAAGCATGACTTCGTCGTTATAATACCGCCTTCTCCCGTTCGAGGCATTGAGAGCAAGACATGCACCATTCCTCTGGGAAACTTGGTCATTCCTGCGCAGCGGATAGTACGGGAGGCCACGGTCGACGTCGCTCAAAACCTGGTTGTCGTTTTCACAAGCGTACTCGGCACTTGGTGAATACTGCTTTTGTGATCTCCATACGTCACGAGCTGATGGGTCTTCAGGAGCGCCGAATTCCACCTCCTGAGTCTCGACGACACAAAACCACACCATTTCGCCGGAAATTCGGTGTTTCACTCGAGTTTATTAACACCAGGCCCGGACGACCATCCCAGCATCATGATCAAAACCCTCCAAATTAGGGAGCGCTATCTGTCGTATGTCATCGCGTCTCACCAATGGGGCTCATCAGACGTCGAAATATGGGATTGGACGGTTCAAGAGAAGATCTGGGTAAGCGACACCAAGCTTGATACAGCCGCGAGCATCCACTGACACGCATTCAGTCCCACCATTACGAGTCATGGTGGATCATGCAAGCCATTATCGGCGACGATATAATTATCGTCTCCTCTGCCGCAAGAAATACGCTCGACGTCTACGACTTCACCTCAGACAGCGCTCACAACCGTCCTCTGTTCTCGATTAGCCTCCCGCCCGCAACAGGAGGGAAGGCCGTGCGCATCGTCGACATGCACACCTCCAATCCTCCAAAATCTGCCTTTCTCCATCCCGTCGGCCCCTCACGCCCGTTCCAGGTCGACCCGGCCTCTGCCATCATCTCGGTCGAGTTCACGGTCCGCGACGTCTCTTCCATAGTAAGCGGATTCCACGGCGCGCCGCACGACTTCACTCTCCTCATCCCGCACTCCACCATACGAACGCTCGTGGGCTCGACCACCTTCCCCCGCGGTCACCTCTATCCGTGGTGCGAGTGGGGTCCGCGTGGGAGCGCGCTCCTCCACTGCACGGAGGCGCAGAGCGCGCACGTTGTCCTGCGCCCGTACGGCCCGCTCTTCCCTGTTGTCTGCATGGACAAGCGCGGACCACCGCCCTGGCCCGCGGCGTTCATCGACCTCAACCCTTGGGCGAGATACCGACCTCCTGCGGAACCTCCACTTGACTTGGGTCCATGCGAAGAAGAGGCGCAAGCGGCGCGAGAGCGGGACGCGGAGGTGCAGCGGCGCGTGCGCCCGATGCTGTTCGACGACCCGGACAAGCCAGAGCGGTACCGCGAGTTCTTCGCAGCGCCCGTGCGCACGAAGCTGCCGTACACCGTGCACACTGGGCCAGGTGTGTTCTTCATCGGCTCGCGGGCGACGACGCGGGTCGACGCGGTGGACGGGGGCTTGGTCGCCGTGGTAAGTGACGTTGTTCCGCCCCCAGGTTGCCGCGCGCTGATTCGATGAGTGGCGACTGCCTGCAGTACGAACATGAGGAGGAGAACCGCACCTTGGGATTCGATATTTACACTGTATAGTCTTTGTTAGTAGCCCTTTTGTAGTAGAATCAATACGTGGACACGTGCTGCGATTCTCCAGAGCGCCCGCGAGCCGAGTCCTTGCTTTGTTCCTCCACATGTCTCGCCGACCTCATGGACATCCGTCTCCTGCTGCGAGATGACACGGAGCCATCTCCTTCTTCACCATCCCCTTCTTCCTCGTCAGACCCTACTCCCGAGCCCACGCCGTCCGTCGCCCCCCCTTCAGGTCAATCCGTGCTTGAAGAACGGCCACCTCCGTCAGAATGGCCCGCTAGCGGTCTCTACGTCCCCAAACGTGTCCGGCCTCTCGACGACATCCTCCTCGACCCCGAGAGGTACCACAAGGCCTCGCAGTTCTACGAGGAGAAAGCCGCACCGGATGGTCTGCTCGTTGTGCCACTAGAGGTGCCCCTCGATCTGCCCCCCCGGCACAAGGACTTCCCACCCGCGCCGTTCTGGCCCGAAAAGCCCCTCGGGCGCCTCCCGGGCTCGACGGTCCCCGCGACGGAGTGGGAGTGCGAGGTGCGGTTCACGAAGCCGTGGCTGCACGAAGTCGCCGGGCAGATGGAGAAGGCGAAGAGGCGCCTTGGCAAGGACCGCCACGAGATCACGCCAGAGGTCTTCGTGCTCAACTACGTCGTCCTTCCGGACGGTCATGAAGAGGGGTCGTTGCTGCCGCCGATGAGCGCGCTCGGGCCGTTTCAGGAGGCCGAGCTGCGGCAGGGCCCACCGATGCGCTGGATCGACATGCAGTATCTTCCCCCCGACTTCATCCCGAACCCGATTCCGTACATGGAGCGTCCGCTGGAGGTGCCGGGGGGTAAGCCGGTTCTCCTAAAAAGGGTCGAGGGGGACACCTATAGCAATCCGTACGGGCCCTCGAGAATTGCGGCCACGATGAAGCTGGACGCCAACGCTCAGCGGGTATACGAGAACCGGGAGCATATGTGGATGCGGACGCTGGACGGGAGCATCATACCCCAGGTGCGCGACCGAGTGTTTGGGCTAGCGGTCGGGGGGATCCAGGAGAGACAGCAGAAGGCAGCAGCAGCGTGGCGGGAGGAGGAGGCGTGGGCGAAGGCAAAGAGGGAGGCGGAGGTGGTGGGGGCGGAGCCGGAAGACCGGGATCCCTTGGGCATCATGGATGGCCTGGACGAAGGCGAAGACGTGGACCACCGATTCGACGTCGAGTTTAAGACTGCCGACGGTGAGCAGGGGCTGTCGATGAAGCTTCTCATGTCTGGGCGACGGGTCATGGCGAGGGCGATGAAGGGGCACAAGGACAAGGTGTTCGACGGCTACCCTCGGGAGAGCGTGCGCATACGGATACAGGCAAGTCCAAGTCCTATCGTTTCCGAGCCTGCCTTTGAACGCATTTTGCAGTGGCCCGCCTATCCAGACCACGAGCTCATTCGGTGTATTCTTGCGACCAAGAACACTTCGCGCAAACGGGTGCCCATCACCCGTCTCGAGTTCGCCGTCGCTCTCACCAGTGCTCTCACCCAGTACTATAAGGTGCGTCTCCCTGTATGTGCATGGATGCGTCACCTCATGACAACCATGCAGGAAGTATCAGATATGGAACCCCATCCAGCTTTCCGGCATCGCGCTCTAGGTCCAGATGGAGGTCGACTGTCCCTCTTTGCCCTTCGGGTGATGGGTGTGACCGCAGCCTCTATCACCGGAGTCTACGACCTTCAGATGGAGCTCGACGGAATTCAGTCCGCGCCGCCCGAACCTCCAGTAACACCTCTCCCATCATCCTCGTCCATGTCACCTCCACAAGAGGTCGACGCAGTAGAACTCGCCAACTCAGGTTCTGCTCCCATATCGCCCATTCCCGGTCCCTCTAACATCCCCAGTCCCTCCCCTGCTCCTCCCACCGACAATATCGAGCCCCCGGAGCCTCCTGCACGTGCAATCACACCCCCTTGGGCTTCCACACTGCCCGTCGAGTGCACCGTAGGCCCGGTACCCGAGCCGACCGCGCGCGACTTCCTCGCACACGTCGACTATCACGCCAGCCGTAGCATCCCCCTCCCCGCATGGCCGACGTCCACGCACGCGCCGCGCGAGCTATGGCCACCCGACGTCCGACCGAAGTGGTTTCCGTGGGAGGCGGGTAAGATCCACTGGTGGTGACGTCGGCACGGCCGCTCTGGCCGTGAGCGCACTTCGTGCAAACATGTACTTTTGTGGGGTCTGGACTGGATGTTGTACACCGTATGTATCGATATCATCTCCTACTGCGATTCGAGTCTCCTTTGCCAGAGTTAGTCCACAGGAAGAGTGCTGAGCTCGACGTTTCGTCAACTTCTCTCTTGGACGCCTGCTGTACCAATCGTTCCAAACAGAATGCCGTCCTATCTCTTTCTGTATCTCCGCCCTCTTGCTCTCTCCGGGATCGCCCACTGGGATCTGAGCACACACCTTCAACTTCGGACGCACCTTCGAAGAGCTGTGCCTACAGCGCCTCTAAGTTCAGCTCCTCGAGGGACGCATCGACGAGGCTTAAGGGCTCTTCTTCCTCTCCTGGAACCACAGTCCCCAATCGCTGCCTGTGGAGCCCAGTCGTGAACATCTCCGCTGCCGCAGCAGACCACGTCGATCTCAAACGCTACGAACCGCTCGAGGCATCGGCACGCTCCTCCCGTTGGAACGCGCAGGGGAAGCGAATGCTGGGACCGTGGCGCGCCGTGTTTCCCCGATGGTGCCGACAATTGTCTCTGTCCTTGAATTCGGCGGCCTTGTCTGCCTTGTATTTGGAGCGAATTCAAACAGACACAAATGGTCCGCGCTCACAAAAGACCAGCGCCCACGGGCACTCTCCCTCCCGCGTTGTCTCCTCTCGTTCCTCCCTCTAGGATACTCTCCTCCTCGCCAGGTATGTCGTCATGTTGGACTGAGTACGAGTCCAAGTTGCTGAGTCCAGTGACCAAGTGGCGAGATCCGCCGTCTTATCTAATCATCTAGTCCTCCCACGCCTCTCATGGACGAGCCCGGGTACTGCGACTCCGCAATGGACGTCAGCTTAACCTCCTCTGAGGATAACTCCTCCGAGACTGGAAATGACTGGAACTTCAAGAGCCCTCCGCTTTCCGGCTTAGCATGGGCTCCCCAAGCTCACTTGTATGCCGCTGCTCACATGGATCCCGTCACCATGGTTCAGCATCTCAATGACCCGTTCGCCCTGGAGGCAGCGAAGCAGCTGGCAGAGCGAACCAAGACCTACCTGATCTATATCGACAATGTGAGATCCGATGTTCTTGCGCAGACAGTTTCGCTTACGCGATCCCATCCGTCTGGCGCAGTCTCCCACCCTGCCGTTGGGTGGCATCGAGCGATGGTTCCATTACGAAATCACCGCGATCGCGGCTACTCCTCCTCCTCCATGCGAAGAAGAGAATCGCGGTCCGGAGGTCAGCGTTCCCATCTTCCCAAACGACACGCACCCCACGGGACGTATCCCACTCAAGACCGATCCTGGCCCTTTCCCGTTCCCCAACTGCTTCCACTGGCCGCTCAAGGCCATGTCGATCCGCGTCTTACCTCGTCCCGAGGGGTGGAACCGTGACAATGCGGTGCGACTTCCAGGCGACTCAGAGGTGTTGATGGGAACCTACTGGGAAAACGATGAGTTCCGGTGTCGGAACCCGGAAGGGCACCATAAGCTGAAGGAGAAGCTAGCTCGATACGAGGAGACTCTCGGCAAGCAGTTCGGTGCTCAGATCTCTTCCTCGTCTGATTCAGACTCGAATAACGGTGCGTGCACAGATATAAGATACCGCCCCTTTGAAGATGATTTATGCTTTGTCTCCGGATCCACTGCGCATATGCTCGTAGACGACGCGCACGAGTTCGAACATCAGAGCGACCTCGACGAGGACGATGAGTCCGCCATCGACTTTCCTGAGGAGCAGAACGACGCCAGCCTTGCACATCCCGCCGAACCTCCCACTCGAACTTTCGTTCGAAACATGTTCTTTCCAATACAGGACGACGAACATGAATACATGCCAATATTGCAGATGGAGTACGATCTGACAGAGTATATTAGTGGCGACGATATACCAGATCCTTCTGGATTGTATGCAGAGAGAGATGAGATCGTTCGGTAAGAGGCGTCGTCCCTTTCGCTCGTCGATTTCCCTGATGATTTATTGCCACAGCATTATCAAGGAATCGTACGCACGAAGCTTTGCTGTGTATATCAACGGCTCATCTGAGACATCGGAGGCGAAGCAAGAGGAGGACTTGGAGACAACAACACCGTTCACTATTGGGGACGCTCAGTGTGTCCCACCAGCTCCAGTCGACGTCAATACTGCTCTCTGCTCGATCCAGAGCCCCTCTGACCACGGCAACGCCCTCGAGCCGAGCGCCTCTCTGGAAAGCGCCTCGAACGAAGAGAAAGCACCACCGACGAGCACCTCTACCCCAGGCGACTGCGCAGATGATACTGTGGCTCCTGCTGCAGCGCCAGCACGGTCGTCGATTTCTCAAGGTGAGTCTCCTTGCGATCCTAAGTATGACAATTCCGTTCATGCTACGCAGAACAATCGAAGAAGCGTTACCAGCGATACTGGGATGCCGCCAAACGGCGCGTTTGTCGATTGCTTCTTCGCATCACTAGGTGGTCTTTCACGCATGGGAGTCGTACGGTTCTATAACTGTCGCTGCCAGCTCATGCCCGTAGATATATGTACACAAATGGTTTTCGTTCGACTGGCAGGTGAGCGAGCGCATGCAAGGCGGGAAACGCTCGCGGTATGCGCGCTCGCTCAGGTGGCGTGCGATTGGTCAGACAGCGCGCACTTTTCATTTCCATGGTGGCCTCACGTCAGTACACGGTGTTCGAGAGCAGAGTATCAACGTACCGCGCGGGGCGTCGCCCCGAGGTCGAGGTGACAGGCCGAGGGTCATGCATTGACCACGGAAGCGCCTGTGTTCGAGATCGGCATGCACGTGCGAGGCCCGAACCGTGTTTTTCTCTGGGCGCTTTTGCAAGAGGCACCGGCACTCGTTCTTTGTAGCGCCTTGTGTTTCCTTTCATCCGTCACGCCGTTTCTGCACAGGTGTACCGAAGGTATGTCGGATCCAACCACTGTGCTGTTTCGAATCGTCTCACTACGTACAGACTCCAGACCTCGGTTGCATAGTTGGCGACAAGGGCAGCGTCTTGCTGTCGGTCACCGGCAAGAATTTGTCAAGATTAAGACAGATCAACTGCTCAAGTAAGACGATAGACCCAACACCCTTATCACTCACGGACTGATAGCGCACAGCGAACGCCAAGGGGCTGCGATGACATCGTGTTCGACTCACTCAACAACTTCGATAGAGCATCTGCCAAACGAGCTCCTCATTCAAGTGTTCTGCTTGGCTACTGAAGGCCAACGTCGCGTCACCGCGATCGATCCCGTCTCTCCGAAAGCAACGAAGGCGACTCGAGCTCCCATCCGCCCCTTACTGACTCTCAGTCACGTCTCCCAGAAGTGGCGGACGGTAGCCATCGGATGTCCGCACCTGTGGACACACACCGACTGCCACGAAAAGCCCAGTACCTGGCTTTTACAACACGCTCTCAAGGCTTACCCCTCTCGTTGGTGATCCACCACCGCGACCTCTTCCGTTCCGACAAC
>NW_025954761.1:0-13860 GCF_022376455.1 Epithele typhae | reverse complement strand
TCTAGGATGTAGCGTGTCCTGCGCCGAATCTGAGGGTCTCCTCTTGGACTCTATAGGCATTATACGAGTACACCAGAGCACCACGGTCTTGTTTGTCGACAAACGAAGAAATCGGGCCAGATATCCTGAACCCCTGGTCGCCCATCGATGCGTCCATACACATGAGACCAAACCGTCGGTCGTAGGAAGCGTTCCAGGTCCGCGGGGGACACTGCAGCCCCCACCCACGATGATAGACAGAGAATGCGCCGCGCATACGTTTGCAGGGGGCCGACCTTTGCAAATCTCGATGCAACCCACCGCGGTCCCGAGACTCCCGGCGTCCATCCATCCTCACGCCGCCCACATGCTAATCAGGAACATCATCGGCGTGTGGCCCACCTCGCCTATCGCTCCGGAAATTGGAATTGGTCGCCGTGGTGGGTGAGCGTGATTGAGTCGAGTAGGCCGACCGTTCCGGAATACGCACCGCCGCGGGCTTCGCTCCATCGGGGGCTTTCGAGCCACTAGGCCCTGACGCACATGATATTGTGCCCGTGGGGCGTGTCTTGCACGTAGTGACTCATGAGTCCCCGTCGGACCGACCGTGGCGGTGGATGGTGGCCGGTTTTGCCATCGGATCGTGAGATGAGCCTTGAGAAATGAACAGTGCGAACAACGCAGCGACGCCTGCAGAGTGCCAGAGACTACGAAGCCAGAACCACGCCGCCGGCCGATGATGTGCAACGCGACGTATCTCTGGCCTCGAGATGATAAATGTAGGAGGCGGTCCGCGTGTGGCGAGAGCTCGGGTGGGGTACTGTGTTCGAACTTGTCCACATTCCGACACACGGGCCGTCCCTGGGCAGTACGCGGATACACGTCGGGGCATACTACAGCCTGGTCAGCACCTCCGCCCCGCTGTCGGTGATGTACACCATGTGCTCCGCCTGTGCCGAACGGGCGCAGTTCTGCGGTCGAGAAAAAAAGTCAGAACAGCGGGTCAAAGTGTATGCAGGAGGATCCGCGCACCTCCGTAGATACAGTCCAGTCATCCGGGAAGGTGAACCCGGTCGTCTCGTACCCCTGGACGATGGCCGGCTGGAGCTTCTGTCAGGAGAGCACGTGGATGGAATATCGATAAGTGTACCTCGATGGTGAAGCAGTCTCCCGTCTGCATCCCTTCTGGCTCCTGGTTCACTGCGCCCCTCAAGATTGACAAGAGACGACGAAACGGATCGCGGGACCACTCACGGGTGTGATACACCCACGGCCGTCTGTGGAACTCCCT
Source organism: Epithele typhae (assembly GCF_022376455.1). Taxonomy (NCBI): domain Eukaryota; kingdom Fungi; phylum Basidiomycota; class Agaricomycetes; order Polyporales; family Epitheliaceae; genus Epithele; species Epithele typhae. The sequence goes on along the minus strand of NW_025954761.1, from coordinate 12,590 downwards.
CCCTATCCCGTGCCCGGTGAACATCGGAGACACCGCGTACTCCTCCCGCGCGCGTGCGAGGACGCCCTGGATCGCCTGTGCGATCTCGCGGAAGGGCTGTCCGGGGCCGCACACGGCGATCGCGGCGTCGAGCGCGGCCTGCGTGGTGTGCACCAGATCACGGCCCTTCACGTCCTGGGCAAGGCGAGCGTCAGCATGTGGGTACGTGAAAGGCGAAAAAAAAAAGAGACGTACGACGTCCCCGACGAGGAACGTGCGCGACGTGTCGCCGTGGAATCCATCTAGGTACACGGTCACGTCAACGTTCACGATATCCCCGTCTTGCAGTGGGCGACTGTGGGTGCGCGTCGCATTGACGGTCCAGTGGGGTTGGTCGGTGCGGGGCAGGGGAGCAGTCGGAACGTGCACAATCGGCGTTGGGGCCGAAACGGTGAGAGTGTATCATCGTGGCGTCGAGCACAGACCGTTGGCGTCGGAGCGGGTGCGGCGCCACGAGCACATCGGGGGGCGGGGCAGGGGGGCAAGAGTGCTCCGTGAGGACCGGCGCAAAGAGACAAAACGTGCACGAGCACAAGCAAGGAGGGGTACTGACTCGTCTGGGATGCCGTGCGCGATGACGTTGTTCACGCTCGTGCAGCACGCCTTCGGGAAGCCCTTGTACAGCAGCGGGGACGGGTACGCGCCGCGCGCGACGACGAAGTCGTGCACCGCCGCGTCGATCGCGTCCGTCGTGCGGCCAGCCTGTGCAGACGGCGGATATGAGCGCGGTGTTTTCAACGCGGGCGACGCTTACCTCGACCAACGTTTCCGCATAGTTCAACGTCTCCGCGGCCAACCGCGCCGCACGTTTCAAGCGCACGACGTCCTCCGGGGCGGTGATCAGCTTTCTGCGCGTGTCTGACGTCGCGTCCGCGCTCGCATCTGGGTTGGCCGGGTCGGGGACGTAGGGCGGTCGGGGGATTTGCGGCAGGACGTTGCGGGGGAGGATGTGGGAGGTGCCCCACATGTACGGCTCTTCGGGGAGGATAATGTCGTAGAAACCGAAGCGAAGGTCATGCTCTGACAACGCAGCGGTATCTGGGAGCTCTTCAGCTTCAGGAGTTAGGCGGGGAGGGCTGTCGTGTGAGGAGAGCTGTCTGCTGCTTGACGTGGAAGGCCATGGTCGCGGTCGCGGATGTGCGTGTGGTATTCGAGTGTATGAGATGCGAAATTGGGGCCGTGGTGAACGAGGAAGCAGAGAACGAAGCAGCCGCATAGACGGAGGTGGTGGCGGACGGAAAGCAGGTCACCCTCGACAGACGCGCATGCATCGAGAGATGCGTCCAACATGGTATTATGACAGATTCTAGAAGTAATAGTACAGACAACACCAAGACACGCAACGACGTATGTGCATGAGAGGGGAGCAACAAATTAGTCTTCTGTTTATGTCCAGTACTTGGCAGCACCACGTCCGCCTCCGTGCCCCTTCTCGTTCTCCACGACGAATATTGCGTCTTGCAGCGTGACAGCCAACCGCCCGTCGTCGTCCTTCTCCTTCGACTGGGCATTCATCTTGCTCTGATACGGTCGTGCCCATCCGCTCGCCGTGTTCGTCGCAGGGGTCGTCGTTGTTGCGGGGGTCCCCGCCGGTTTCGGTTTCGGCTTGGCTGCCCCCGCGCTCGCTGCCGACATCCACGCGTACTTGCCCGTCCCCAGCCCCGCCGCCTGGCTCGCGACCGCGTTGGACATCTTCTTCTGCACGTCCGCCGACATGTTCCGCGCCGTCACGCCCGGGCCGTCCTTTTTCTTCTTCTTCTTCGGCGCGCCGTCCTCCCCCTCCCCACCGAGCCCGTCGAGGCCCGCGGCGCCATTCGTCCCCGTGGTGAGCGCCGCGGCCTGCGCGGCCTGCGCGTCCTGCCGCTCCTTGCGCTCGCGCCGCTCCTTGATGTCCTCCTCCCTGTACGCCTTCTGGAGCGCCTCGAGCTGCTTCCCGACGTCCGCGCGGACCTTGATGCTCCACACCGGCGTGCCGTCCTCGTAAGTGCTCGGGGGGCGGTCGAACTGCGTGTCCGTCCGGTGCTTCGCGGCGGCGATCATCGAGGTGAGGAGGGTCTGAAGACGTGTGCGGAGGGCGAGCGCGAGGTACTCGACCGAGTCTTTGGGGATGTTCGGGACTTTGTACTTTGTCCCGGTCGTGCGCATCGTCGCGGAGAGGAAGGAGGTGTCAAACTGAGGCTTGTCTGGCTGCTTTCGTGACCGGTCCTCGTATGGCCGGTAGGCGTAGTATTGGTCGTTCGTCCGCTGCAGAGTTTCTTCCTCCGCCTAGAACCATGGGCGGTCAGCGATGATGCGAAACGACTCGATGATCGTGCCCTTTTCGACGCGGGGCAAGAAAGGTCATCCCATCGCAGATTTTTGGCTCTTGTGGGGCACACACGCATGAGAGACAGGGTGTGCGTGCAGGTTTGAAGACGAGGAGAAGGGAGAGGGAGTCAAGAGACAGAACAACCGACGACGTACCTTCAGGTCCACCCCTGCACTGCCGAGTGCATCGTTCAACGTCGCAACATCGGTAGTTTCTACTGTATTTGGTTGGGTTGGTGCTGGTGCTTGTGCCGCTGGTGTCGATATTGGCCGAATAACACCGGCCACGGCCGGCTGCGCAACCTGTGTATGGACTTGTGATGATGATGGGGCTATCTGGGCTGTCTGGGCTTGTTGAGCGACTTGGGCTTGTTGGGTGTAGTGTGGATAATGGGCATAGCTCGACTGAGGGTAGTGTCCATATTGGTATGGAGAATACGTGGTAGCTCTGTGGGGAGGTGGTCAGCGCGAGACAAGTATATGGCGGATGCTCTATTGCCCTACGCTGTATGCGTCGGATGTTGTGATTGCTGCTGCAGTGCAGGATCAATCGGAATCGCTGAAAGCAACAAGCTTAGATCTTCGAAGCGTGAAGAAGTATTGGAGCACGCACGCGCGGGCTGAGGCCATTGAGCTGCGGCGAAGGTGGAGGCGGGCTGAGCTGCAGGTTGTGGTTGAGCCTGTGGCTGGGGTGTCGGCTGGGGCTGAGGAGCCGGCTGTGGGGTTTCAGACATCGGGGAAAGCCTTGGTAAGTCTGGTCCAGCGGACGGTGTAGGGGCAAGAAGCAGAGCGTGGAGAGGGTCGGGTGGGTGGCCCACGGGCTAGATCAGAGCACGAGTGACGTCGAGCAGCAGCCACACTCGCGTTTGGTGTCCCACGGTCGCGCTACCGGACCCTGGACACCTCGACTCGACCTCGTTGCTCAGTCGCGATCACATGCTAGCGCCCTCTTGTCTCTCCGCCCCCACATGGTACCTCCTACGCTGTGTATGCGCGACCAGATCTGCTAACATTCTACAGGCTGTTTGTCAGTACTTCATTCGAGGCACCTGCAGATTCGGCACCAGCTGCAGGAATGAGCACCCCCAAGAAGGCCAGAAACAAGGCGTGTTCGGCAGTACGTCTTATTGTCTTCTTCGAGGCCGCCTTCTTCTCACCCCCGCCCAACTCTTTCTCTCTTGCCACCTCCATCCCTCTCGCCACACCCATGTCTCGCCCTGCAGACCAATCGTGGACACAGTCCTCTCAAACGGCTGCACCCTCTTCCACTGTCACGCCCGCCTCATCCTTGTTCACGTTCGTCCGTTTGCTCTTCTCAAGCCGTCCCAAAGCTGACTTTTGGCCTAATTATTCCCAGCCTCGAATCCCTGAACCGTGATCTTACGAGCGAAAAACCGACATGGCCTTTGTCTTCCTTTGGTCCGGCGAAGCAGCAGCCTCTCCTCGTGACGGGCCTGGATGAGTCTCCGGAGGAGCTGAGAGTAATGGCGGCAAAGGCGGCGCGGGAAGGCACCACTCAGGACTATGTGAGTAATCTACTCTACAGGCGTTTTCTCTCCTCGCGGTCCCCATGGTTGATGCAGGATTGTGGACACCTTGCACTAATGCACCCGAGACTAACAGGACTTTTGCAGTTGAAGTATGAGTCTGAGAAGATCGCTGCGGCGGACTCGATGTATGCCCAAGCGAAGTCAAACATGCAATCCCTTCATGCGCAAGCGGTGAGGAATCACGGATCACACAGTTCTGGTGCTCCCACAACTGGATGGACGCCTACCGCAACCACCTCCGCTTTTGGTGCTCCTGCATCTACTTCCGCGTTCGGTGCCCCAGCGTCCACCTCCGCGTTCGGAGCTCCGGCATCCTCTTCTGCGTTTGGCGCTCCTGCGTCCACCGGTGCATTCGGCAAGCCCTCAGGGTTTGGCGCATTTGCCTCCACAGGAGCATCTGCGTTTGGAGCAGGGGCCTCCACCAACACCACATCCGCGTTCGGTCAGTCCGCGTTCGGTCAATCATCCCTTGGGAGTCAGTCGGCGTTTGGGAAGCCTGCCAGTGCGTTTGGTCAACCATCGTCTGCGCCGGCTACGTCAGCCTTTGGCCAGCCCGCCCAGGGAGCACCAACGTCAGCATTCGGCACACCTGCGTCAGGAACCACCTCCGCGTTCGGCCAGCCAGCGGCTGGCGGGACTGCGTCAGCATTTGGACAGCCCGCCTCAGGCTCTGGCGTGTCTGCGTTTGGCCAACCAGCAGCGGGATCTGCAGGCTCAGCATTCGGGCAGCCCTCACAGGGCGGGTCGAGCGCGTTCGGGCAGCCCTCTCAAGCGCCAGCCGCCTCAGCCTTCGGCCAACCTGCTCAAGGCTCGACGACATCGGCGTTCGGACAACCTGCCTTCGGAGCTTCTGCCTTCGGAAAGCCTGCTTTCGGAACACCAACCGGTCCAGCAACTACCTCCGCCTTTGGCACTCCTTCACTAGGTTCTGGCACTTCCGCCTTCGGCGCGCCCGCGCAAGGCGCAACCACTTCACCTTTTGGTGCCCCGCAATCGACGTCCGCCTTCGGCCAGTCATCGTTCGGCCAAAGTGCATTCGGGAAACCGGCGGGTACGACGTCCGCGTTCGCTGCGCCCGCGGCATCCACGACAGGCGGCGCTTTCTCGGCGTTCGCCAACCCTCAAGCGTCTTCCTCGACCCCTGCCGCAAACTCGACAACCTCGAGTGGCCCCGCCGGTGGAGGTGGCGCGTTCTCGGCGTTTGCGGGCGGACAGAATTCTGCCTTCGGGCTCGCTGCGGCCTCCAAACCCGCCGCCTTTGGACAGTCCGCGTTCGGGAGCGGGGGAAGTGCCGCGCCCACCTCCGCTTTTGGTACGCCCGCGCCATCAGCGACCTCAGCCTTCGGCGCCCCCGCTGCAACCTCTGCGTTTGGGGCCCCTGCGTTCCCGACAGCCTCAAATCCCCAGCCCGTGGCTTTCACTCCGAGTGGTGGCAGCTCGAAAAACACCGGCTCGGCCTTCGCTCCCCAGCGTATCGCCGCCACGACGACCTCGAAGGGGGTCAAGCCGTCGAAGCCTGACTTCGCGGCTGCGCGCAGGCGACTGGTGTACAAGCCCGGGCGGACCAAGTACGACGACCTGCTCCCACCGAACTACAAGGATATCCTGCCGAAGTCGGTGATGGACCAGTTCCTGAGCCCGAGCGAGAAGTTCGACTGGACGGAGATCCCGGAGTGCGTACCACCGAAGGAGGTGCGGTAGGCCCCCCAACTTCCTCCCGACGCTGGTTTGCACGACATCCTCCTCAACTTTGGCTGTGTTGTACAAGGCACGAACTCTCACGTCCTCCACGTCAGCCTCTACGACAGCACGCTGCGCGTCCCACTGCCGGTGCTTTCACAGCATGTATATCTACTAGCGAAGGCTCTAGCCTCTGTATTTTTGCCAGTCCAACAATAAGCCCGCTTTTCACCTCATCACGGCCATTTGTTCACCTCAAGCCCCGACCGCCCGATCCAGCCCTCCAGACCAGTGCTTTCCTGAACCTTGCAGGCGGGATAGCCCACGCCCTTGACTTCCCCGGGCGAGGCCGAACACAGCTCGCACGGCCGACCCATCTCACGCCGTTCCAACTACCCAGACGAGCGACTTGGCAGCGCCCACCGCGGGCCACCGTACGCGGCGGAGCTTCTCAACCACGCTTGTCCCCGCAAAGTTCCTCCTCCGCCCTGACTCCAGCGCGCCCGCAACACTGTGCCCTTCACGACGGCGTCCCGGGTCCCAGGTCCGGTGGGGCCCCCAAGACCCAGGCGAGAGTGCGCCGAAACGGGACGAGTCGCGCTGCAGCCTGCTGCGTTGGGGTTCCGCGACCGCTGCGATCCAGGCCCGCGCGTCGCCGACACGCCAAGTCAGCGCCGTGCGCGAGCACACGGGCGCGGCCACAGACGGCCAAATATGGGCAAACAGGCCGGCGCCGCGCGGGACCGCGGTGGCCTCGAGGCGTGTCCGCGGGCGGGAGGCGGTATCGGAGGCTGGCGTGTGCGAGGGCTCTTTTTGTCTTTCAGATCGTGGGGCCTAGGGCGGGGTGGGCTGGCGCGGGCGCGGGCGCGATGAGGCATCCAGCAGGTTTGTACTAGCGCCGCGGCGGTGATTCTGGAGGCCGGCGCGCAGGGGCGGGCTCTGCGGCGGTGCAGAACCACATAGTAGTTCGGGAGCTCCCACAAACCATGAGGAAGGCGCCACATGCAGTCCCCATACAATCTGTCTCCACCCAAGTATAATTTGGAGCCTACGGGGGACGCAGCCGGTCATGATGCGAGGATGAAAGTGGGACGCTGTCCGGGTGAGGCGTGTGCGCAGATGGTCTCCACATGGTGCAGACTGATACGGCCACTGCCACCCCGCCTCCATTTCAATTGAAAGGTACTAATAGATGGTTGACGTCGACCGACAGAAACGCTATACACATTGCGATGAGCCGACTGCCAAGCTGCGCGAGACGAAAACAGTTACGTAGCTACAGCCGACAGGTCCTGGTTCGGGCAAAAGGCTTGTCGTCGCACAAGCCGCACTCAGTCATCTCCGGACGCGCCGCAACTGGAAAATGAGTGAACCAGGAAAACGAATGAAACGTGACGGAAGTACGGATCGAGGACAGAATTGCTGTGACGACTCCAGATGGACTGAAGCCTTCACGACTCGGGCGATGACGAGCTCTCACGCGCACGCTTGACACAGTGCCCGTGTGTGCCCTAGGCGCGGCATGTCAAGGATTCGGCTGCTTGAAGTTAGCAAGCAACAAGACGGGCACATCGTTGGTCCGCCACGCGCGGCCCATTCCACGACGCCGTGATTCACACAAAACGCCACAAAGGTGCAGCGAACGTGTTTCGATGGCGCCGCGGCCAGAAGAGGTCGACCCTGCCTGTTCTCGGGGGTTTCGGAGATCCCGGACACGACATTGCGCCCTTCGGATCCATTCGACATGTGCACTTCGGATGAGCGGGAAAGCGACTCAGCGCCTCCTTTGACGAGAGCAGACGAGAGCGGTGCCCGGCAAACAGTAAACTATTTGACGTCGCAGCGCCCCTCGCGGGCCACATGGCGATGGCGAGGTCCGCCGCCCTCGTCCCACCTCCTGCGTCCTGATTCGCCATCCGTTGGGCCCGCGTCCTGCTCCTGGGCCTCGGTCACTCCGTCGACGTCGGCGTCGTGGCGGGCACCGTCCATGGCGGCGGCTTAGACAGGTCCACGTTCCCGCCGCTGAGGATGATGCCCACGGGCCCGGTGATGCCGAGCGCTTGGAACTTGGGGCTGCGCACGGCGGCGAAGGCCACGGCGCCGCTGGGCTCGACGACGATCTTCATGCGCTCCCAGAGGAGGCGCATGGCCTCGAAGATTTCCTGCGCGCATTCCGAGGTCGGGTGGTTGAGGGCGGCGGGAGCGGTGAGTCCGGGGATCAGAACGAGACGCGACGGTGGGTGCGCAACGGGCGGGTGGCGGCGGCGGCGGCAACAAGACGAGAATGGAGTGCGGAATGGGGTCAGCCGTAGCATGAGATAGGACCCCGACCCCGACCTCGACCGTGGCCACCGGATCGCGCGCGTCGCGGTATGGCGACCGCGCGCGATGGCGGCTGGCGGTGTGGTTCGGGCGGGCAGGGAAGAGCCTACAGCCCGACGGGACGCACCTCTTCCGAGACCGTGACGACCGCCTCGACCTTCTCCTGGATGACGGGGAAGTTGAGCACCCCCACGGGCGTCCTCAGCCCGTCCGCGACCGTCCGCGCGTCGACGTCCTCGACGCGCGAGCCCCGCGCGAGCCCCCGCGCACAGTCGTCCGCGCCCGCCGGCTCCGCCCCGAACACGCGCGCGCCCGTGCCGTCCGCCGCGAGCGCCGTGCCCGCGAGCAGCCCGCCGCCGCCCACGGGCGCGACGACGGCCGCGAGGCCGGGCGCGTCCGCGAGGAGCTCGAGCGCGGCGGTGCCCGCGCCGAGGATCGTGTTCGCGGCGTCGTACGGGGGGACGAAGGCGGCGCCGGTGCGGGCCTGGACGGCGGCGAGCGTCGCGGCGCGTGCGGGGGCGGTCGGGGCGCAGAAGGTGATCTCGGCGCCGTACGCGCGCACGGCGTCGATCTTGGGCTGGGCGGAGTCGTCTGGCTGAGGCGGGCGACGGATGGGAGGGGTTGCGGGGGCGGAAGGCGGTGTGGCATGGAGGGAGCGGCGGAGAGGCGGCGGCGGTGGACGGAGGTCCGGTTCGGGAGCGGGAGCGGGAGCTCAGTGCAGTTCAGCCCGCCTGCGATGAGGTACAGACGTACCATAACGACATAGCACGGTATTCCGCGTTGCTTGGCCGCAAGCGCAAGCGCACCGGCGTGGTTTCCTGGACAAAATAATAATGCCCAAATTAGTTGAAGGTGGCTTTCATCCGCGGAAAGTAAGTGTCTCGGTCCGCAGATGCAGGGGATGAGCAGCACTGATCATAATGGTCACAAATTGCGCACCACCTGCCTGGTTTTCATCTGGGGCAGCACAGCGCGACACGTCGACAGGAAGTGACACAGCGGTCGTGGACTAACCTGAGCTATGAGTGCAAACGCCCTTCTCGAGCTCCTCAGGTGTCAAGCACGACAAACTGTAACTGGCTCCCCTGAACTTGAATGCACCGCCCTTCTGAAGGTTTTCCGCTTTGAAATACAGCGTGTTCTTGCATGGGAGTGACTCAGACAACGAGGAAGACGTTAGCACGGGTGTGCGGTGGACGAGCGATACGATCTTGCTGTGGGCGGCCACCACGGAACTTCGGGCCAGAGGGAGGGTGGGTGTACTCGGAAAGGTCGAGGCCGTCATCTCCGTGAGTCGCTTCTAGGTGGAACTGCCAGGATGTCCTAGGGTGGTTTGATATCGGCCGGAGCTATCCATCATCGAGTCAGAACACTAGTCATCCATGAGATCCAGGAATTTGCCCGCCAGTGAGTGGGAGGCGCAGACATACTGGTTTAGGACTGCAGAGGCGTCGTAGTCACTGGTGGGCTGTGTAAGTACCCAAGGACCAGGGATTGTAATCTGCGTGTGGGGCGGCGTGAAGTAGGCGCGTGGATGAATCATCACTGTGTCTCAGCATAGAAGCGCAATCGGACTTTGGGTCGGGTTGACTTACAAAGCTTGCACGAACTCCGATCGCTGCGAGCGGCGGGGTAGGAGGAGGCTGATGAGCGTCGATAGCAAGATTCTTGAGCGCGGAGTTGGCGCAATTGTGGACGTCCTTCTCACGCCATGTCGAAGCCTACAGATAGCACATCCTATAGTCCAATAGCGACAGACTTTATGTATTGAGCGAATCGGAAAACTTGCTCATCTCCACGGTTCAATTTTCGGCGACGCGGAAAGAGAACGGGACCAAGTGCTAGTGCGAGACTTGACTGCACAACAGCTGAGATGGTGGGTGAAGCAAAGCAGGAGCGACAATCTAATTGGCGCTTGACGGTCTCGAATCGCGGACCCAATCGGGCGTCTGTGGTTGCCACGCTGACATGCCGCGAAACTCACTGGCACTGCTGCTCTCCAGCCTTGTCTACAATCCTCAACTGCTTGTACCCCCTGCCCCCCTTGCACGACTTGTCGTCTCTTCATGGAATGCAACTTGTGTCAATGCCGCTGAGCCGAGCTGTCTGGTAAGAAATCAAGTCGCCCACGCTTGCTTGTGTTCGTTTGCCACTTCCTGGATTTCACACCCTGGCTTTTGTAGACGAAGAAGAAAATGAAATATATGCGCCCGGAGGAGCTTCTGTGATGTGCCCGATGGTTTTTGCCACGAGGGCGCCACCAACGACGGGTGAGTTTCACCGTACAGCGGTCGCACCGCTTTCATCCACCCGACACGAAAACCTCACAGATCTGGTTTTGTCTCAGATGAATCACTCAATGGCACCGCGATGCGTCATGAAATGCATCCGGTGCGTTCCTGTACGGGGCTGTACCACGTCTTTCGGCAAGATCCTCCATGTGCGGAGTCCGGAGGTGTGCGCCCGAAGCCACATCGCCGGTCGAGAAATCAAGCGTACGTGGGGTGAGCCACAGCCGCTGTGATGACTCGCGGGGTGCTGGGAGAAGATTCTTGGAAGTGGACGGATGTCTTGCATGGCGCGTCAGTAGGCGTTGGGGTCAATGTTAGAGGTGAGCGTGCACGCTCACTGCCACCGAATTTGTTTGCGTCACTCGGCTTCCCTGTCGACGTCCAGGCGGACGCGCGGCGTGACTGGACGTACGTAGCCTTCGCCACCTGTTTTCGGCGCCCGGGGTCGTGCGGCGGCGAACACGTCTCCGCGGCGCATCCCACGACACACTCTCACGCGCACAGAGATGGGACGCTGCGATCTTGTACCTGTCCACGAAACAAGGGCGGCAATGTTGCTGGTACGGATTGCCACGCCTGCTAATGGTGATGTGAAGATAGCGTTCCCAGCATCGTTCGGAGGACGGTGCTAGATCGGTGCTCGGGGTCGATGCTGGGTCCGTGAATCAATCACGTTTTGACCATTGTTGACAATGTAACGTCAATGTCGCACCTTCTTTCCAGACTCGCGCGGTCGCGAAGCCCGTGCGATCTAATCTTGGCCTCTCGAAAGAGGTCGCTGGGAATCTCTTCGTCGTTAATGCATGGTCGGTTCGGTTCTGGCACTGCTAATCCCCTGTGCGTGGATGTCTGTATCTATTTCCTGTCTATATCCAGTCCTCGTGCCATCCCAAAAGTACTAATGTGCTTTTCGACAGACGTCCCGAGGGACCGATTACGCTTGGAGTGCTGCGGCCCCACGGACTTGCGCTGCGCCCGCGTATCGAGCGACCGCGATTTCTTGTCGGTGGCCGTCTATTCGACTACCCAGAGCTCTCTGGACCGCTGCGGCGGCGAGAGGTATCCCGAATGCACATGCCCCGCCGGCGATCGGGGCCGAATGGTGATTGCGGCGCATCCAGGTCATCGATGGGGCTCGGTTCCTGCCGCCGTTACGTCGCCGCCTCTCTTGCGCGCGATGGATTCTGCTTGCCGGGCCACTTGGGGGAGGCCAGGGGCGACCGTGGGATTGGCTGACTCAGCCCCCGTGCCCAAAGTCCAATCGCAAGGCGGTGCGACACTTGCTCGAGCTGAAGCACGTCCGACAGCCCCGACCGGCGCATTGACACAAGACCGAAGATTCCACCCGACCCGCGCCCGACCCGACGCAAATCCCGGAGGCCTCAAGGCGCAACCTTCGCCCAAGGGTGCGCTGGCCCTTTGCCGCGCACAGCTTCGGAGCTGGGCGGGGGAGAGGGAAGACGCACAATGACTCGGGCGCACTTCCGAGTATTCGAGTTTTCGCTGGCCCGCCCGCGCATGCGGATGTGACGCACGCGCGGATATGAGCGGCGTGACGCGCCGCGGCGACGGGAGCGGAATCGCATCCTCGTCGCGATCGAGGCGGACGAGGGCACAGCGCCGGTGAGTCATCGGGGCGCCAATCTGGAGCGGGACGTTTCGCGAGGGCTGGATCTCGCGGGATCTGGCCCGCGAGTATCAGCCAGGGCTGTTCTGACCTTGTCCCATTCCAGGTTTTGCAAACGTTGCCCGAACCTCCCCAGCACCAGGGTTCCCGACTTCCGCGCCTCCTCGGTGACGTTCCGGGCCAGCGCGCATGCCCCGCTTCCGCTCACCTACATATACCAGCTTCCGCGGCCAACCTCACATCCTCTCATCCTCCCACTCATCTCCCGTCGTTCCTCCGCCCCTCTACCCACCGCACTGCTGCCCCCTATCACATCGTCCACTACTATTCCTCTCTCCGACTCACACATGGGCGTCATCCAACAGAAGGTCTGGCTCATCACCGGTACGTTGACGCCTCCCATGACGCCCATGACGTCCCTCTCACTCACTTCGTGCGCGTCCACAGGTACTTCTTCCGGCTTCGGAAAGCGTCTCGTTGCCAGCGTTCTCGCTCGTGGAGACTGCGTTATTGCGACTGCCCGCAACGTCGAGAAGCTTGCAACTGTATTCCCCAACCCCGATCGCACGCGCCTGAGGCTCGTGCAACTCGACATCTCGGACCCGAACGAAGTCATCCAGCAGCGCGTCAAGGAGGCCCTTGGCGCCTGGGGTCGGATAGACGTCGTCGTCAACAACGCCGGCTACGGCGTTAAGGCCATCCTCGAAGAAGGAGGGTGAGTAACCACTCGCTTCACGACGTCCGTGTGGGAGGTGCTGACTGGCTGCTTGTAGG